>NW_023661485.1:15000-17466 GCF_015228065.2 Penaeus monodon
TGAACTTGGGCCAGCTAAACCTCTGATGGGGAGAACTTTTCTCCGGGGAAACCCCCCACCCGGGAGGGGGAAAAGCCCCGCTGGTAAAAAAGCCGCTTTATCGGGGGGGTTTCGAAGCACCCAAAAGTCGGGTACCATGGGCCTATGCCGGGCGGGTAGAGAACCCTTGGTCATTTCTCGGCGAGGCAGGGCCTAAACCTCGCTCCCCCCACCCCTCGCGAGGTCGTTTCCCCGCAGGTTCCCCCTTGCCCCCGGGTTTGATTTGCCTACGCCCCAAAACCCCCGAGCGGTGTCCCCATCATCAGGATATCGGCGGTCGGGGGGGTCATCATGCACCGGTGGGGCCGCCGAGGGCATGGGGGCCGGACGGTGCTTTTTTCGCGAAGGACTGATAACACCGCCCGACAGAACACAACCACAACCAAAGAACCACCGCCAAGAGGGGTGATGGTGGCGCCAAAGGGAGCGACGTTCCACAACCAGCCCCCGAGGCACGATTCAGGGGGGAGGGCCCGCTTTTGAATTTGTGGTTGCTGGGACTAAAGCCCCTAGTTTTCTTTGGGATCGGGAATGAGGCAACGTGGTAAAGGGGTTCCTGTTTCAGGGGTTTTCCAACACTTCGCTCTCCCCTAAAGCGGGGCCTCAAGGGGGATCTGGGGCCCTTTGGCAAAAGGGAAAGGCAACCCTAAATTTAAATTTTCCCCGACCCTGAAAGTCCCGGCCTCATGGTCTGGCGACGACAACACCAGATTTCCACCCGAGGTATGATGGGCTAGACCTGCTGCGAAGGTTGATTTTAAATTGAATCTCCCCCTGTTCCAGGGGGTAGTTTTTTTCACCCTTAAAGGGGCCCGACTCCGTGTTTCCTTTTTCTTGACGTATCACGAACCCGACGCCTTTCTGCGTTGCTTAGGCGGGCAACGGGGGGAAAGGGGCAAATTAGATGTGCCGGAAAGTCTTGTCCTCCCCGGGCGGGGGGATTCGTGCGATGTTTTGTGAAAAGGGGGGGAGGGTGGATTGGGTTGGTTGAAGGGAACAAGCAAGATCCGGGACCTCGTTCGTTGGTGGACCTCTCCCACCGGGGGGTTTACGTTTTGGGGGGTAAAAGATCAGGGGGCCCGGTAACGAGCAAGGATTCTCCTTGGTATGCGGGGGATCGTGGAGGAGGTTTCACCGAAATTGGGTTTTTCATAACGGGGAATCGGGGGGCCCGGATTCCGGGTCAACCGGAAGATGGGGGTCTCCTTCGGGGTTCGGGAGCTTTGGGGAGGCTTCCCCGACTCCCATTGATGGGACGAACCGGGTATCCCGGCGGGCTTTGAGGACCGGGTTCGTTTTACACACGGCTTAACGACTTTGGTTTTAACACGGACGAGTTTGGGTCTTCCCGTATGTTTTTTCGAGAACGAGGAACCCCCTCATCACAGGGGGGGCTGTGTTTCCCCGGGGGAAACTTGCTACCCTTTATCATTTCCCTGAAAAGCCTCCGGTTTGATCTTACCCGGATCTGTTTAAAGAAGGCTGCCTCCGGGTGTGGTGCCCACATAAGCATAGAATCAAAACCCGGCGACCAACCCACCTGTGAAACAGTGGCGCCCCCGGGGATACCGGGTACATCCGGCGGAAGCCGACAAAAGGGGTGATTTTAGCCTTCTTGTTCTCCATGGTCTCCCCCACACGTTGGGGGGGGGGGCTTTGAGGAAGGGGGGACCGGAAACCGGTCCCAAATACCCGTGGGGAACCAAAAGGTTTTGACCAACCCCTTAAGGGGGTGGGACCCCCCTTTTTTTCACGGCCGGAAATTTCCCGGGGTTTGGGGGTCTCAGAAAAGGCAAAGGGCCTGGGGGTGGGATGGAGGGCCCGAAAAAACACCCCCTTTTTGGTCCTTTTTCGGTTTGCGGGTGGCTTGATCAAGGCCCGGTCAACTTTAAAAGGTATCGCGGTTTCACCGGGGGGCCCCCGCACTGCCCTATCTTCGGGGGGGGGGGTTTTTTATTTTCCCGGGGGGGAGTTTGAACCAACTATCCCCCTCGTGGCCCTGGGGGGTGGGGGGGGGGGGTTCAAAGGCTAAAATTTTCAAAAATGGTCCTCCCAACGACTTCGCTTCCCCCGATTTCCCTCGTTTTTAACCCGGGCCCCGTAAAGGGGAAAAGGGTTTTTTCCCGGGCCCCAAAAAAAGGGAAAAGCCCCTTCCCAGTCTTTGGAAAATTGGTTTTTTTTCCCCGAGTGGCCATTATGGGTTCCAAACTTCTTTAATTTTTTAAAGAAAAAAAAAAAAAAAGGAAAAAGTTGGGGTAGTCAAAATGCCTGCCACCCCACCTTGCTTAATTTTTCCCCCAATGGAGGAAAACCTTTGGCTTCAACTCCCGGGGCTCGTTTTTTTTCCCTAAAAACCTCCTCGGTGGAAAATTTTTTTCCCCCAACTAAGGACGGGAGAAAGGTTAAGGGCTGAGTTTTGGGGGTCGA
>NW_023661486.1:0-5000 GCF_015228065.2 Penaeus monodon
ATGTGCAAGTGCAAGAAAATGAACATATGCGTGGTACTTGAGGCATTTGCAGGTGAACAACTGTGTCTGCACTGGGCGTACATGCCATAAATAAAATCATGTATAAAATATAATCACATATCACACACTTCTAATATTAAGCCCATGCTCACGGGAGTATATCCTGGCGTAGTGAGCAGGCCGTGCGTGGCGACACACAATTACACACTAGACTAGGCCAACCCTGCTGATGGCTTATCAGTGGCATCCCGGCTAAACTACTCCCCCTTCCACCAAGATACACCTAAGCCAGTAGGTGGGGGGTAACTCGGCTGTATACCTCTCAATCAAAAACCATGACTGCACAAACAGAGCAACGTACCTCATTCCCCGGAGGCGAAGGAGCCCCTGGTTACGGCGGTGATCACGATCGTTCCAGAGCAGAGGGTGCTAAGAATCCCCGGTCAACAACAGGCCACCTCACGTTGATGAACCTTTTGTACATATAATATAAGGACAATGAGAACTGAATCCGACTAGCTAACATTATTTGAGGAACTCTCTTTCATCAAATGCGATATTGTAGGACTGATCTATTGGAGAGGTAAACTCCAGGGTAGCAAGCAGGAATTAGGGTAAGTTTCTTAGTTCGTTTAGAAAAGAATATCGTTCGTTTAGAAAAGTATAAGCGAGAGAGTGGCTTCAGTAACAATAAAACTAAAGAATAGGTACAACTTAAAGATTGTTCAAGTCTATGCTCCAACCTGTAGCCATATTGATGAAGATATAGAGCTTGTATTCGAGAGAGCAAAAACCCATTTCACAATAATAATGGGAGATTTTAATGCCAAAATAGGTAAAAAATCAGAGAGAAACCGTAATGGGAATCACGGAATAGGTACTAGGAATGAGAGGGGACAAATGCTAGTTGATTTTGCGGAGGCTCGATCACTCAAAATCATGAATACATTCTTCGAAAAAAGACTAGAGCGGAAGTGGACATGGAAGTCGCCATCTGACATCAAAACGAAATTGACGTCATAATTTCAAATAGGCGCGATAAAGTAATATTAATAAAGTAAATGTTGGCAGCAACCATAGAATGGTCAGAGGCCAAATTAAATTACACCTCAGAAGGGAAAGGAGTAAACTCATACGAAAACCGCAGCCAAATTTAGCTAACTTGAAGACCAGAGCGACAGAATTTAACCTTAACATCCAAAACAGATATTCACTTCTCAGCGACGAAGATCTCAACATTGACCAAATCAACAAACAGTTCAATGACATAATAAAGGAAGCTGCACTAGAAGTAGGCGGTAAGAACGTCAAGCAAAGCTCCAGCAAGTTCTCGGTAGAAACTAAAGAGCTCATGGAAAACGTAGGGTCATGAAATATCGTAACAGGGACAAGATAGAATTAGCCGAACTAACAAAGACTATAAATAAAAAGAGAGGGAAGATGTACGGAAATTCAATACTCAAATAATAATGAAACAGTGATCTCAGGTACCAGCATGAAAACAGCTAAAAGAAGACTCGGAATAGGGAGAAATCAATTGTATGCAATAAAGAAACCAGATGGAGAAGTGACATATAATAAGAATGAAATCATAAGAGTAGAGGAGGAGTTTTACAGGGATCTATACAATTCAAATGAACAGCCACGGATAGAAGAGAATGAGGTAACTAGAAACGTACCTAGCATCACAACAGAAGACCCCCCTAACGGAAGCCGCCTTGCCGCGGTGGGGGGGCTTGAGGTCCCAATGATCTGGTGAGGGCTACCCATACTGGAGGGGTCACCAGTGAGGGATGAGACAAAATGGCTTCCTGGTGCACCAAGGCCTATGAGAGGGGATGGTGTACCCACCCCTGGTTCATTCCATCTTGGACCAGGGAGAACTCTCCCACGTGTGTTTGCCGTGCATGGCATCCCATATTACCAGGAGACAGGAGTCCTGGAGGTTGAGCGATGCTGCACGCTGCGCCCTGCAGCTAGCAACACACCTCTTTGGTCCTTTATTCTGGTTAGACGGGTGGCTTGATCAAGGCCCGGTCAAGTCAATCAGCTGGTCAAATATGGCTAGGGTCAAGCAGGCACTATTCAGTCGGTAGCGCATAGGTCCCGCGACTGCCATCAGTACTGTGATAGTGGCTGCGTATATTTCCTCATTACCCCTGTGGCTGTTGGAAGATTTTGAACCCCAACTATAGCTTCCCCTCGTTGGACTCCATGGTGGGTGGGGGGGTGAGGAAATGAAGAATTCAAATTTGTATGAGTACTACAAATTTACAAAGATCTAGTTCTCTCCCTGACGACCTGCGCAATCCCTCGACCATTCTCTCTGGAAAATCACACTTGTCACTCTGGAACCTTTTCAGCTTCCAAAGGGCAAGAATGGAATCGTAATGGTTTTCCCGGGCTCCCAAACCAGGTAAGAAGGGGGAAAGTCCTCCTCAATCCACTAAGGAGATCTTACCTGGTAAATATGAAAGCATTTCATATAGTAAGTACCTGGTAGTGAAGACCATTGATGGTGTATCAATCATGGATCTTGACATTTTTGAGGTTCATCAGAAAATAGTTGAAGTATGTCAACGTGAACCTCGTATCACCCCACAGCGAGATGGTAGCCTGATGAGGTTTTGTCACCAGACGAGAGTGGACCGTCTGTGTGCGATATGCAACATTCCTGGGGCTCAAGTTTCATGCTCTCCTCACAAAACCCTCAATCAGTGTAAGGGAATTGTCTTTTCCCGAGACCTGATGAGGTATTCTGAGGAGAAACTGTTAGAGGAACTAGAGAATTTTAATGTAGTGGCAGTAAAAACGTTTTAGGAAGAAAGTTGATGGTTTGGAACAGTCGACACCAGCTCTTCTTCTAACTTTTAACACATTAGTCCTTCCAGAATCGGTTAAGTTAGCATGGTACCACCTCAAGGTAAAGCCATATGTGCCCAACCCTATGCGGTGCTTCCACTGCCAAGGTTATGGGCATGGAGCCAACTCTTGCCGTTTTAAAGAAAATGGACAACCAAGAGTATGTGTAAAGTGTGGTACAACAGGTCATCAAGGAGATGACAACTGTCCAGGTCCAATATGCTGTTACCACTGCAAAGAAGCTCATGAAGCTTCTTCAAAGCAATGTAAAAGGTACAAATTTGAAAAGGAAGTATTGGTAATAAGGAGCAAGGAGAAAGTTAGTTTTCCAGAGGCAAAGCGACGTGCCCGTGTGCTGTTTGCACAGCCAGGTAGGTCCTTTGCTTCGGTTCTAGCCCATCCTCCTTCCCACCAACCCTTGCCCTCCAATGTTCTTACAGCACACACTCTGCCACTTCTCTAAACCTCAGTCCCAAATTGCTGACACTGCCTCTGGTGAGTTGTTCCACCAAAAAACGGAGTAGGAGTGAGGGGTCTATTGAGGAGACTCCTCCTCCCAAAGTAAGGTCTTTGGAGCCATCAGGCAA
Source organism: Penaeus monodon (assembly GCF_015228065.2). Taxonomy (NCBI): domain Eukaryota; kingdom Metazoa; phylum Arthropoda; class Malacostraca; order Decapoda; family Penaeidae; genus Penaeus; species Penaeus monodon. Next base: position 3,450 of record NW_023661486.1, read on the forward strand.
GGCTCCAGAGGCCTCAACGGTGACAGCTCCTGCTGCTACCACATCCACAGGAGCATCTGCTGCTAGGCAGAATGCTCCTGAAGTAAAGGCTCAGGTCCGTCCTTTGCCTAGGCAAAGAAATCCTGAACCTGTCCAAGGGAAACCTGTGGAAACTAGTTCCACAGGTAAACAACCATTAAAAAGGTACTCCCAGGATCATGGAAAGGGACAGCCTAAAGGTGTGAGGCAAACCTTGACCACAGGTGCTGCCAAACACCTTATGAAGAAATAATCTAAAGAACTGGATACCCTAATCCAATTGAACTGTCAGGGAATTCATGCAAAATGGGAAGAACTGCAATATCTGATAGCTTCATGGAACCCAGTTCGTGTATGCCTACAAGAGATTATGACCAGGGAAAATCGTCCCATTTTCCTGAGAGGATTCCAAGTTCAAGCCCATTATGGAAACCTTGAACAATGGACCTCATGGAGGAGTAGCAGTAAGGGTACGTCATGATATTCCCTTCCAGGCCATCCACCTGCAGACAACACTGCAGGTGAAGGCTGTGAGAATAGGCTTGACACGACCTTACACTGTTGCATCCATCTACCTTCCTCCACATAATCTCAACATAAATCATTTGGAAGATATACTTGGGCAGTTGCCACATCCATTTCTACTCTTGGGAGATTTCAATGGTTGGCCTCACCTCTGGGGAGACACTTTGTGCAACCCTCGAGGAAGGGCCTTGGAGTCCTTGTTCTTAAGAGTAGATGCAGTTTTACTGAACAGTGACACTCCCACACATTTCCAAGTTCAAACTGGGACATTCTCCAATATAGACCTACCAATAGGTTCACCTTATTCACAGTTGAACTTCACTTGGCAGGTCATGGAAGCGACCATTTTCCAATAATTTTGGAGGAGGTGAATGGTATTCCAGCCAATGGAGTGCAGAGATGGCGACTTAAACATGCAGACTGGAATCTTTTTAGATCAACTGCAGTATTGCAAGGATCTGTTAATGATTTCCAGTGTGTTCAAGATGCTGTTAATCACTTCACATCACGAATTCACCTTGCAGCAGAAGCATCCATTCCGAAAAGTAGCGGACAGTACCGTCGACCTCCAGTACCATGGTGGTCTGATGAATGCCAACAAGCTGCCAGAGCAAGGAAAGCTGTATTAAGGCAGTTGAAACGACGCCCCAGCATTGTAACCTTGATCAGTTACAAAAAGACTCGAGCCAAGGCCAGGCGCGTGCTAAAGGAGGCTAGACGGACGTCGTGGAGACAGTATGTCTCCTCGATTAACTCTGGGACCCCCTTATCATGGGTGTGGGACAAGGTGCGTAAGATTGCTGGAAAGAGCACATCCATATCACAACCTGCTCTGAAGATAGATGGCATAATCATCACAGACAAAAAAGATATTGCTAATGAGCTAGCTAAATCCATGGCAGAGATCTCCTCTGGAGCATCTTACACTGCTCGATTCTCCACTCTTCGTGCTGAACAGGAACGACACCCAGTGTCGTTCTTCAGTAGGAATGCAGCAGAACTTCCATA
>NW_023661486.1:12500-17461 GCF_015228065.2 Penaeus monodon
TCTAAAGCCATATTGATATGGGGTCAACACGTTTTCTTTTTCTAGCAGCCATGTCAACCTGAAGTTTACCATTTTCTCCATCAGCTTGCAGATGCAGCTGGGGAGAGAAATTGGTCTGTAATTTCCTGGTGTGGAAGTATCTTTGCCAGGTTTGGGAAAACAGGAATGATTATAGCCTCTTTCCATGTGGATGGCACTGTGCCCTCCCTATAGATCCTATTGAATAAGTCCAACAGGAACTTCTGGGAACTCTCCGGTAAGTGAGATATCATTTGATATGGAATATCGTCACTTCCTGAGGCAGTCTTACGGCAGAGCTGCAAAGCAGAGTCCATCTCCTTGCGCAAAAATGGCAAGTTGTATGGAAGTTCTGCTGCATTCCTACTGAAGAACGACACTGGGTGTCGTTCCTGTTCAGCACGAAGAGTGGAGAATCGAGCAGTGTAAGATGCTCCAGAGGAGATCTCTGCCATGGATTTAGCTAGCTCATTAGCAATATCTTTTTTGTCTGTGATGATTATGCCATCTATCTTCAGAGCAGGTTGTGATATGGATGTGCTCTTTCCAGCAATCTTACGCACCTTGTCCCACACCCATGATAAGGGGGTCCCAGAGTTAATCGAGGAGACATACTGTCTCCACGACGTCCGTCTAGCCTCCTTTAGCACGCGCCTGGCCTTGGCTCGAGTCTTTTTGTAACTGATCAAGGTTACAATGCTGGGGCGTCGTTTCAACTGCCTTAATACAGCTTTCCTTGCTCTGGCAGCTTGTTGGCATTCATCAGACCACCATGGTACTGGAGGTCGACGGTACTGTCCGCTACTTTTCGGAATGGATGCTTCTGCTGCAAGGTGAATTCGTGATGTGAAGTGATTAACAGCATCTTGAACACACTGGAAATCATTAACAGATCCTTGCAATACTGCAGTTGATCTAAAAAGATTCCAGTCTGCATGTTTAAGTCGCCATCTCTGCACTCCATTGGCTGGAATACCATTCACCTCCTCCAAAATTATTGGAAAATGGTCGCTTCCATGACCTGCCAAGTGAAGTTCAACTGTGAATAAGGTGAACCTATTGGTAGGTCTATATTGGAGAATGTCCCAGTTTGAACTTGGAAATGTGTGGGAGTGTCACTGTTCAGTAAAACTGCATCTACTCTTAAGAACAAGGACTCCAAGGCCCTTCCTCGAGGGTTGCACAAAGTGTCTCCCCAGAGGTGAGGCCAACCATTGAAATCTCCCAAGAGTAGAAATGGATGTGGCAACTGCCCAAGTATATCTTCCAAATGATTTATGTTGAGATTATGTGGAGGAAGGTAGATGGATGCAACAGTGTAAGGTCGTGTCAAGCCTATTCTCACAGCCTTCACCTGCAGTGTTGTCTGCAGGTGGATGGCCTGGAAGGGAATATCATGACGTACCATTACTGCTACTCCTCCATGAGGTCCATTGTCAAAGGTTCCATAATGGGCTTGAACTTGGAATCCTCTCAGGAAAATGGGACGATTTTCCCTGGTCATAATCTCTTGTAGGCATACACGAACTGGGTTCCATGAAGCTATCAGATATTGCAGTTCTTCCCATTTTGCATGAATTCCCTGACAGTTCAATTGGATTAGGGTATCCAGTTCTTTAGATTATTTCTTCATAAGGTGTTTGGCAGCACCTGTGGTCAAGGTTTGCCTCACACCTTTAGGCTGTCCCTTTCCATGATCCTGGGAGTACCTTTTTAATGGTTGTTTACCTGTGGAACTAGTTTCCACAGGTTTCCCTTGGACAGGTTCAGGATTTCTTTGCCTAGGCAAAGGACGGACCTGAGCCTTTGCTTCAGGGGCATTCTGTCAAGCAGCGGAGGCCCCTGTGGATGTTGTAGCAGCTGGAGTCTTTTGGAACAGGTTCAGGATTCTTTGCTTGGGCAAAGGCGTGCCTGGGGCCTTACTTCAGGGGGGAGCATTCTGCCTAGCAGCAGATGCTCCTGTGGATGTGGTAGCAGCAGGAGCTGTCACCGTTGAGGCCTCTGGAGCCTTGCCTGATGGCTCCAAAGACCTTACTTTGGGAGGAGGAGTCTCCTCAATAGACCCCTCACTCCTACTCCGTTTCTGGTGGAACAACTCACCAGAGGCAGTGTCAGCAATTTGGGACTGAGGTTTAGAGGGAAATGGCAGAGTGTGTGCTGTAAGAAGCATTGGAGGGCAAGGGTTGGTGGAAGGAGGATGGGCTAGAACCGAAGCAAAGGACCTACCTGGCTGTGCAAACAGCACACGGGCACGTCGCTTTGCCTCTGGAAAACTAACTTTCTCCTTGCTCCTTATTACCAATACTTCCTTTTCAAATTTGTACCTTTTACATTGCTTTGAAGAAGCTTCATGAGCTTCTTTGCAGTGGTAACAGCATATTGGACCTGGACAGTTGTCATCTCCTTGATGACCTGTTGTACCACACTTTACACATACTCTTGGTTGTCCATTTTCTTTAAAACGGCAAGAGTTGGCTCCATGCCCATAACCTTGGCAGTGGAAGCACCGCATAGGGTTGGGCACATATGGCTTTACCTTGAGGTGGTACCATGCTAACTTACCGATCGGAAGGACTAATGTGTTAAAAGTTAGAAGAAGAGCTGGTGTCGACTGTTCCAAACCATCAACTTTCTTCCTAAAACGTTTTACTGCCACTACATTAAAATTCTCTAGTTCCTCTAACAGTTTCTCCTCAGAATACCCCATCAGGTCTCGGGAAAAGACAATTCCCTTACACTGATTGAGGGTTTTGTGAGGAGAGCATGAAACTTGAGCCCCAGGAATGTTGCATATCGCACACAGACGGTCACTCTCGTCTGGTGACAAAACCTCATCAGGCTACCATCTCGCTGTGGGGTGATACGAGGTTCACGTTGACATACTTCAACTATTTTCTGATGAACCTCAAAAATGTCAAGATCCATGATTGATACACCATCAATGGTCTTCACTACCAGGTACTTACTATATGAAATGCTTTCATATTTACCAGGTAAGATCTCCTTAGTGGATTGAGGAGGACTTTTCCCCTTCTTACCTGGTTTGGGAGCCCGGGAACCATTACGATTCCCATTCTTGCCCTTTGGAAGCTGAAAAGGTTCCAGAGTGACAAAGTGTGATTTTCCAGAGAGAATGGTCGAGGGATTGCGCAGGTCGTCAGGGAGAGAACTAGATCTTTGTAAATTTGTAGTACTCATACAAATTTGAATTCTTCATTTTCTCACCCCCCCACCCACCATGGAGTCCAACGAGGGGAAGCTATAGTTGGGGTTCAAAATCTTCCAACAGCCACAGGGGTAATGAGGAAATATACGCAGCCACTATCACAGTACTGATGGCAGTCGCGGGACCTATGCGCTACCGACTGAATAGTGCCTGCTTGACCCTAGCCATATTTGACCAGCTGATTGACTTGACCGGGCCTTGATCAAGCCACCCGTCTAACCAGAATAAAGGACCAAAGAGGTGTGTTGCTAGCTGCAGGGCGCAGCGTGCAGCATCGCTCAACCTCCAGGACTCCTGTCTCCTGGTAATATGGGATGCCATGCACGGCAAACACACGTGGGAGAGTTCTCCCTGGTCCAAGATGGAATGAACCAGGGGTGGGTACACCATCCCCTCTCATAGGCCTTGGTGCACCAGGAAGCCATTTTGTCTCATCCCTCACTGGTGACCCCTCCAGTATGGGTAGCCCTCACCAGATTATTGGGACCTCAAGCCCCCCCACCGCGGCAAGGCGGCTTCCGTTAGGGGGGTCTTCTGTTGTGATGCTAGGTACGTTTCTAGTTACCTCATTCTCTTCTATCCGTGGCTGTTCATTTGAATTGTATAGATCCCTGTAAAACTCCTCCTCTACTCTTATGATTTCATTCTTATTATATGTCACTTCTCCATCTGGTTTCTTTATTGCATACAATTGATTTCTCCCTATTCCGAGTCTTCTTTTAGCTGTTTTCATGCTGGTACCTGAGATCACTGTTTCATTTATTATTTAAGTATTGAATTTCCGTACATCTTCCCTCTTCTTTTTATTTATAGTCTTTGTTAGTTCGGCTAATTCTATCTTGTCCCTGATTGACGATATTTTCATGACCCTACGTTTTTCCATGAGCTCTTTAGTTTCTACCGAGAACTTGCTGGAGCTTTGCTTGACGATCTTACCGCCTACTTCTAGTGCAGCTTCCTTTATTATGTCATTGAACTGTTTGTTGATTTGGTCAGTGTTGAGATCTTCGTCGCTGAGAAGTGAATATCTGTTTTGGATGTTAAGGTTAAATTCTGTCGCTCTGGTCTTCAAATTAGCTCAATTTGACTGCGGTTTTCGTATGAGTTTGTTCCTTTCCCTTCTGAGGTGTAATTTAATTTGGCCTCTGACCATTCTATGGTCGCTACCAACATTTACTTTGTTAATGACTTTTACTATATCGCGTTATTTGAAATTATGAAGTTTCATTTTTTGATGTCAGATGGCGACTTCCATGTCCAATTCCGCTTTAGTCTTTTTTCGAAAAATGTATTCATGATTTTGAGTGATCGAGCCTCCGCAAAATCAACTAGCATTTGTCCCCTCTCATTCCTAGTACCTATTCCGTGATTCCCCACTACGGTTTCTTCTGTCTTTTTACCTATTTTGGCATTAAAATCTCCCATTATTATTGTGAAATGGGTTTTTACTTCAATAGAAGCTCTCTATTTCTTCATCACTGTGGCTACAGGTTGGAGCATAGACTTGAACAATCTTTAAGTTGTACCTATTGTTTAGTTTTATTGTTACTGAAGCCACTCTCTCGCTTATACTTTTCTAAACGAACGATATTCTTTTCTAAAAGAACTAAGAAACTTACCCCTAATTCCTGCTTGCTACCCTGGAGTTTACCTCTCAATAGATCAGTCCTACATATCGCATTTGATGAAAGGAGTCCTAATAAGTTAGCTTTATTCG
>NW_023661487.1:0-17460 GCF_015228065.2 Penaeus monodon
ACATAAACTACAACATACATACATAAATACAAAATACAAAAACACACACACACACACACACAACACACACACACACACACACACAAAACACACACACACACACACACACACACACACACAAATATACATACATACACATACATACACATACATAAAACCCTATACACACATACATACACACATACATACACACATACATACATATATACATACATACATATTATATGCATATATATTATATATATATGCCCTATATATATATATATATATGCAATATATATGCATATATATATATGCATATATATATATATATATATATATATATATATATATATATATATATATATATATATATATATATAATATATATATATATATATATATATATATATATATATATCTATATATATATATATACATATATATATATATACTATAATCATATATATATATATATATATATATGATAAAATATATATGTATATATATATGTATATATATATGTATATATGTATGTATGTATGTATGTATGTATGTATGTATGTATGTATGTGTATGTATGTGTGTATATTTGTATATTTTGTGTTATGTATGTATGTATGTATGTATGTATGTATGTATGTATGTATGTATGTATGTATGTATGTATGTATGTATGTATGTATGTATGTGAGTGTGATATATTTGTATTTATATATATATAATATATATATATATATATATATATATATATATATATTATAATATATATATATAATATTATATTAAGTCTGCCACAACAAGTTTAACCATTCGAAATTTAAAAAGGTTTGACACGAAAAAGACAGTATTATCTCCGCCCCCTCAAAAAGCATTGACAGAACCCTTGAGGCTCAAAAATTGTAAGACTTGTCATTTGCAGGTGTACTTTAAAAAAACAGAATCAGGACCAGTCCCTCCACTTCCAAGTTCACACAGGCATACTGTGTGGTAAACTCAGAGGAGTATTTATAGACTTACATAATTCCTTGATACTTAAGAAACAAATATACAAAGTTATTTCCAAATGAAATTCACCCTCTTATGTTATGTTATGAACATTGCAGAAGTTTTCCAACAACAAAAACACAAAATATACAAATCCAACACTGTAATCAACACTGCATACATTTCCCATTTATTCATATATATACCATGAACTAGCAAAAATTAACATCTCATACTATTTAAAACTTCAGACAGCAACAGATACTAGCAGAACAACTTGCACAGAAGCAATTCTTATCTAGAGTATTCACAGTGCCTAAAATAGGGAGACTAAGTTTACCAGTGGTCTATGTGGAGATCTGCCAATTTCACTAAGTTAAGGTTAATGGCAGCCACTGGCTGGTGATATCACTATCATCTCCTAACAAGCTTTAATGCCATAAACACAAATGACTGTTAGTGGACATGAAAAACAGACCATTCATAACTCTGACAAAAAAGGCCCTATTTCCCCTGACCCTGTTTTATAATACACTTTTCAAAAAATAAGCCCTTTTAGGATACAATTACATATTTCCTCTTCTTATTAGTTGTGCTACACCATCAAGGCATTCCATGCATCAACAGCACTTCCTCATAAATGAGTCAATCATAATTACTTCAAAATTGCCTGTATTCCTTCAGGTTACCAAAACAAAGATATTAATAATAACAAACGACTCTGAAATTTAAAGTATGTGGGGAAAATCTTCATAAACAGTCCAATCTAATTATGAAAACATTTAATCAGTCACCTCCTAAGTATATCCATTGCAACCATAATGTTACATTACATTCATTCACAAAATATGAAACAATTCAAGTAGATGAATACTTTTGTCTTAAAATACCTGTCGGAAACAATGCTCCCCCATTGTAAGATCAACTAATATTCCCTCTTCAACTACTTATGCTGGGTAACTATTCATGAAGCATGAACCTAGACCAAAAACCCAAACTAAATGAAAAAAAGATATATCGCCATGCAGAGATCAAGACTCTAAATCCAATCTACTTTTCACATGCATCTCTACTTATTATTTATAGAATATACCAACTGACATGTGATTTTCTATATTTACTGCCAGACTATTGGCTTAGCTATCTCTCATACAACTTTAATATATTTGCATTTGATTCTAAGACAGCATTTCTGATTTGTCAAATTAGAAATTTGGCTTATATAAAATAACAAAAAATGACCAAGGACTCTTCCACCAAATATCAAACTAAACAAACATCAAAATACAAATGGAACTAATAAGAGAAACAGCATCTGCTCACTGATGAGCAATAATGAATGTCGATCATATACCCTGCCGATTACATGAATGAATTTCCCAAATACAGTACTATGAATCACACACCAGCACTGGCTACAACTGCATTACCCCTCCATTGGACCTCCATTGTTAAACCACACAATAAATTCTTTGTAAATAAACTGAAAGTATGAAACAAGCAAGCAAATATACTTTCTGAATAGTTGATTATGCATTACAAAAGCATGCCTATTGACTAATCGCTCAATGTGCTCTCACAAGAAGCATTCAACAATGAAATGCTTTTAAGTTGTTCATGTATGACTGCTTTTAACTGGTACCTTAGAGTATCAACACTTAATGCAACTTCTTATTATGGCTACTTTGTATTATTGAAATAATGCAGTATATATATATATATATATATAATGACAATGATGATGATAAGATTGTAATGATCAGACAAATCAATGATATGGCATGCATTTGTCACTGGAATAGCAGTATTATCAAAAAACAGTAAACTAATACTAATAAAAAACAAGTTTATGTTAAAATAAAATTTAGAAATCAAAACCAATCATATCAAATCATCATCAAAATAATAAAAATAATAAGGTATTATTTGGTGGGGGTTGAAATAGCAGTAGAGTAATAGGCAAACCACTATATTACTACTAATACAAAACCTAATATAACACTAATACAAACCCAAAAATGGGCACAGCCAGCAGCAGCAGCGCAGCAGCAGCAGCACAGCAGCAGCAGCAGACAGCAGCAGCAGCGCACAGCGCAGCAGCAGCAGCACAGCAGCAGCAGCAGAGCAGCAGCAGCAGCAGCCACAGCAGCAGCAGCGCGCAGCACAGCAGCAGCAGCACAGCAAGCAGCAGCAGCAGCGCAGCAGCAGCAGCGCAGCAGCAGCAGCAGCGCACAGCAGCAGCAGCAGCATAATAGTTAGTATAGTATAGTAGTAGCAGCAGCAGCGTAGAATATTAGTAGCAATACAACAGTAGAAAAAGTGAAGTGAATTTGTATTGCAAGTTCAAGTACTAGGGTACAACGCTACTATAAAAAATAGTAATCATAAAAAAAATCAACACACTACCATAAACCAAAATAAAACAATAAAATAATCCCAAAATAAATTAGCAATAATAATAAAGCAATCCCAATGTAACAATAAAAATAATAAATTGCAACATATTAAAATACAAAAAGAAAAAAAAATTCAAAAAAAAAACACCAATAAAAATTATAATAAAAAAAAAGCAACACCTCATCATCATCACCACCCCCTTATCACTATCTCAAAATCACAAAGAACTGTCTCGTGTGAACATGCTGCATTATATGAACATGATAATAAAATAAAATAAAAAAAAGAAAAAGAAGAAAAAAAAAAAAAAATTATACCAATCACAGTAAAAACGAAATTTATTAATAATTAACAATAATAAAAACAAAAAACAAAAACAACAACAACAAAACAAAAAAACAATAAAAATAAAAATAATAACAACAACAATGAGATGGGAGAAAAGAAAATTTGGTACGGTGGAGTGGTATGTGTATGTGTGTGTAATAAATATATATATATAAAATTTTATTATATTATATTATTATAATATATAAAAAATACTCTACTTTTACGCCACTCTGAAAATATTGAAAAAGAAAAAGGCAGCACATATTAAAAGCGATTATAATTTTTGTGTGGGTGGTATGTGTGTTGTTGGTGTGTTGGTGTGTGGTGTGTGTTGTGTGTGTGGGGTTGGGGTTTGTGTGTGGGGGTTGTGTGTGTGTGTGTGTGTGTATGTGGATGTGGGTTTTGGTATATATGTGTGTGGGGGTGGTGTGTGTGTGTGTGTGTGTGTGTGGTGGGTGGGTTTTTTTGTGGTGTGTTGGGTGGGTTTTGGGGGGGTGTGTGTGTGTATGGTGTTTGTATGGGGTTTTGTATGTGTGTATTATGAGTAGTGGTGTGTGTGGTGTATGTTGGTGTTATGATTATGTTGTATGTATGTATGTGTGTGTATGTTGTATGTGGGGTGTGTGTGTGGTGTTTGTGTATGTATGTTGTGTGTGGTGTGGTGTGTGTTTTAGTGTGTGTGTGTTGTATGTATGAAAGTGTGTTGTTGTGTATGTATGTATGTTGTTTTTGGGGTAGATGTGTGTGTGTGTGTGTAGTATGTATTTTTTGGTGTGTATGAGTATGTGTGTGTGTGTATGATGTGTGTGGGTGTGGGGTATGGTGTGGGGTTGGTGGTGTATTATGTTGTGTGTGTGTGGGGTGTGTGTGTGTTGTGTGTGGTGTGTGTATGTTTTGTGTGTGGTGGTTTTGGGGGTTTGATTTTGGGTGGGTGTAGTGTGTTGTGTGTATGTGTGGTATGAGCATTTGCTGTGCGTGTGTGTTTAAATACGAAATAAAAAAATTTTCAAATAGTAAATATTTATTTAATTATATTATACATGAAAAATAAATAGATTATAATAAAATGTAACAATAAATATAATATATATATAAAGAAAAATTAATAACATTTTATATATAATATAATTTTAAAATAATAAAAATTAAATTATATAATCCAAAAAAATATAAAAAATTAATAATATAATAAGTTTAAAAACAGTAAAAAAAAATTAAAATTTAATAAAATAATAAAAATTAATATATATATACAATAAAAATTTAATTATATAATATATAAAATAATATATTATATTATATATATATGTTTATATATAGATACACATATATTTTTTATTTTTATATACATAGAATATTTTATATATACTACATCACAAAAATAAACACTAAAAAAAAAATTTTAAACTTATCAGATAAAATTTTTCACACAGTCAAAGCTAAAAAATACTTGCAAATCCCCCCAAACCAATGCACTAGCCACATAAAATTTTGATTTTCACCATTCCCCTGGACCCCCACGGACTTGTAAAATATTAAATTCCTTACTTACAGCTAAAATTTTAATATCCCCCATATCCAAATTTTGGGTTTTTTATTCCAAAATTTTTTTTGAAAAAAGCCTGGGGCAAAGAACACTACGACAACATAATAAAATTCTCGGGATAAAATTTTTTTCAATATTGCTATAGTTTTGGTCAATATCAGGATTTTTTACTTTAGAAAAGGAAAGCTTAAAAAACAGAAAACAACAGATTGCTTTTTTTTACAGCCCCAAATGGAGACTAGTCTAGACAAAATGTGGTTTTATATTTTTGCATTCCCCTTTTATGATCATTTAATTAAAAATAACTGTAAATTAAATACCTCCCTTGACAGCACAATGCTTCCGCAAAAAATGCAGTACAGGCGGGATTGACAAACTTTGAATGAAATCTGGGATACTCCCCCCAAATATAAATCATTTTTTTTCGAACAAACTCCATTTGTCGAATTACAGAATAACCCAAAAAGCAATCCACCAAACCTTTTAAAAGGGATGTAATATACACTTTTTAATTGGTTAGTTATGATTATTTCTTTTTTATAAAACCCCATCCAGTTCATTAGTATTAAAAATACCATCTATCTCAAAAATTTTTTCATTAAACTCTTCATTTTTTTTATCAGGGAATATCCCTCCTTCCCCTACACTGCAACCCCCAAATTTTTTATGGCCACACAATATTGCGGGGAAAAAATCACCTTTTCCAGTCTTTCTTTTTTCCACCTGTTCCACAAAAATAACAAACATTAAAACAATTTCAAAGCATGGATCATGTAAAAATGCTAATTCGAAACCGTTTTTCCGTAAACAATGTCCATATACCATTTTTCCCCCATTTTTTCACCTTTTGTGTCCATGCGTGTAATTCACCAAAAGTGTCTTTTCCAGCACAAGGGGGACTAAAACCAAAAGAAGTAGAAGATAAAAAAAAAAATTGTGGAGCAGAGCGACACTGAAACGGGGAGTCGCCACCAACCACTACACCTCGAAAACACGTGATTTTTCCCTACAGACAAACGGGAAACACATTCAAAAAAAAAATTTCCCCGCCGCACGAAAAGGTCCCCCTCTCCCCCCCCCTGCCCCCCCCCGGAGCCGCCCCCACCGCCTCATGCTCCTAAATTCTCCCCTTTTTGCCTAATCCATTCCCGAACGACACTTGTGGGGCACACCTCCCGTCGGATATCATTTAAACGGGTTTAGATTTTTTTCCTAAACCCATACTCGAATCACGGGCTTTTATAGGTTTCCCCCTTAAAAAAAAGGATTTGCCGGATTTCCTCGCCGAGCCACGCGTTTTTTTCCCCCGGGGTTTTTCATCTTCAGGGGGTTTTCAAAGGTTCTTGTAGTATTTCAGTACGACGCCACTCACAAACAGTAAGATAAAGAGCACAAAAGACGACCTTTAGTCGACGCGCGACCCCCCTCTCACCCCCGATCTTTTTGAGCACGAGTCGACGCACGCGCTGCCCCACATGGGATACCGGCCTTCTATTTTCTCTTCAAAAATAAACCACTCTATTTCTCCTACTTTACTTTTTGTTTTTTTGTTCCTTTTCACTTCTTTGGAAAATGAAATAGGGAATTTTTTTAAAAAAGATGGTTTTAAACGTTTTTGGGGGAAAGGGGGAAAAGCCAGGAAAAGCCGTTGAACCTTTGTAAAATCTCCTCCAGCATAATGAAAAAAAAATGCTGGGGGCATCACGCTTTTCGTTGGGATTCAAGGCTTTCCCGTTCCCGGTACAACCTGTCCCGAGGGGTATTTTCCCGGTTGCGAACAGTGCAATACCCTTCTTTTTTAAATAAATTTTAAATTTAAAATTCGAAGGCGACCATTACATATTAAACCCCACTTTTTTTTTTTTGCAATGATGATTTTTTTTTTTGATTTAAAAGTCCAACAACGATGCTGTTTCTCTTATTGTACGCTAGTCCTATACCGGTAAGGTCTGCTTTAATTTCCTTTGCAAGGCATTCGTTCTACACATTTTAGTTACAGTTTCATATAATTTTTTTTTCTGCAGCCTTATTACAAAACCCATGTTTTTTACCCCTTTTTCCCTTAAATTGCTCTGTGAATAAATCCACCACAACCCTTTTTGTATTTCTATTAATACAAATCCTCGGTCCCGTCTCAGAGTTTGGGGGGTGTGGGTAGAACTAATATTTCTTTTTTTTCCCATGCTGCGCGGCCTTTTTCCACAAGGCCACTGCAGGTCTAGACATATACTGCATTGCCCCGGAAGTCAGTTAATAGCGGGGGACAGCATAACCCCGAGAAAATTTTTCACGCGGATCTTGAATGGCATTTAAATACTCCACGCTACAGCTGCTACTACAATCTATTTTTACTACACATTTTATACCGGATTAAGACGGAGCAACGTATCGTACCTTAAAACTTTTTATGTTATTTTTTTGTGTCAGATATTTTTTTTTTATAGTTATTGTCATCAATTCACATCAAATCATGACGTTAAAAAACCATCGTTATATAAAAAATTTTTTATCAGCATCAAATCTATTTCTGTTGTTTTTTTTTGTTATCACTGGGCTTTTATTTTATCTTTGCTGTTATCATTTATTATTGGTGTATTGCTATTATTTACTGTAATTGATTGATCTGACTTACTTCACATCTTATTTTCTTATTTTGAAAACAGTCAGATTTTATAATTGCTATTTTCAGTCAAATTCTTCTTTGGTTTTTTTGTATTATGTTATTTTTTTTTTTACCTCTTTACTTAATCATCGTTTGCTTCTCCATAGTTATTTGCTGTCATAGTTATTTTTGGGATCATTTTTATTATTTTTATTTTAACATTTCGATTTGGGCTATCTTTATCGTTACCATCTTTTCATTAATTTTTTACTATTTTATTATTATTATTATTATCATTATTATTATCCTTTCTCTTTATCATTGGTATTATTATTATTATTATTATTATTATTTATTATTTTTTATTTTATCATCCCTCATTTTTCATTATAATTATCATCCCCACCTCTATTATTAAATTTTTATCATTATTATTATTATTATTATTATTATTATTATTATTATTTTTTATTTTTATTAAATTAAATTTTTATTATCATTTAAAATTTTGCTTTTTTTGTGTAATTGGGATTTAGTATTTTTCCCTTCTCAAACATCATCTCAAATTTTTTTTCGTCTTCTTCATTTTCCACATCTATTATTATTATCCCCTTACAAATTTTTATTATTAATTTTTTTATTTTTATTATCATTATTATTTTATCATCATCATATCATCATTATTCCCTTTCTCTTTTGTGTAGTTTTTATCTTATTAAAATTATTTTCAAACATCATCACCTTATTCCAATTTTTATGATTATTAAATTTCATTATCATTATTATCATTATTTGAAGTTGTATGTTTGTAGTAAATTATCATAATTTTTTACATTAAATATAATTTTTTTTTTATATAATATTTTTTATTAATTTATTATTTTTTTCATCATCATTTATCATTATTTTTTATTTTTAAAATTTTTATTATCAATATTTCACTATCATTACTGTTGATATTGTTATTGTTATTATTTTTTTATTGGGTGTTGTTGTTTTAAACATTATTCTTACTTTTTATTATTAAAATTTCCCCCTTAATTTTTTGTTATTGTCGTCGTCCCTTTGTAGTTGTTATTTATTTTTATAATATTTTTTTTTTGGGTATCAGTATAATTAAAAGTTTTTTTTATTATAACCATTATTAATACTACTCTTATTGTTATTATCATATCATTATTAGTAAAAACTTTTATTGTTTTTATCATTTTAAACATTAGTACTATTATTATTATTATTATTATTTTATTATTATTATTTTATCATTATTATTTTTATTTTAAACATCATTATTGGGTTTTTGTCATTACATTACGTTATTTTCATTATTATTATTATTTTTATTTTTTATTACTAATTATTTTATTATTATTAAATTTTTTTATTAAAAAAATTTTTATTATTATTATTTTTTTGTTGGGTTTTTATTATCATTATTTTATTATATAATTTTTACTATTAAATATTATTATTATCATCATTACTATCGTTTGTTTTTTGATCCTTTTTCCCTCATTCTAATGTCATTTCTAATATCAAACGCCATAACCCTTATCCTTATGATCTTTTTCATGATTTTTATCATGTTTTTTTTATTATTTTTATTATTTTATTATTATTTTGGTTTTGTTAAATTTTCATTATTATCATCATCATTATTTTATTACCATTATTATTTTTTTTAATTGCTATTGTTGTTGGTTTTTTATTATTATTCTATCATCATCATCCCCAAACCTTAAAATTCCTTATAATTAATCCTCATTATCAATCAACGGGCACTTGTAAAAATACGATTATCATATTATTTTCATTATTTTTTTTTACCATTTACTATTTTTTTTTTTTGATTCTGTTTTTAACAACATTATACCCGCAAACATTGTCCCTCCTTAATTTTATTCCTGTTAGCGAAAAAATTTCAACTGAAAATAGTTTTTTGTAAAGGGGTTTAAATGTTTTTTTTTGTTTATACGTTTAAAGATGGAAACCTTTTAAAAAATAAGAGTTTAATAGTCGGAAGACAACTGGGGAAAAAGGGAGAGAGATAGATGTAGGCAACACTACACCGCACACAACCCCCACACACCACCACACACATTGTGTGTATATATATATATATATATATATATATATATATATATATATATATCATATAATAAATATATATATAATATTAATATATATATATATATATATATATATATATATCATATATATACATAATATATATATATATATATAGATATATATCATATATATATAATATGTATATATATATGAATAATATATATATATATATATATAATATATAAAATTTTATATATATATATATATTTATATATATGAATATATATTATATATATATATATACATATATATAAATATACACACATATGTGTGTGTGTGTGTGTGTGGGGTTGTGTGCGTGTGACTATGTGTCTGCCTACATCTATCTCTCTCCCATTTTCTTCAGTTGTCTTCCTGACTATCTAAACTCTTATTCTTTAAAGGTTTCCATCTTTAAACGTATACACAAATAAACAGTTAACCTTTACAAAAAACTATGTCAGTTGAAATATTTTCGCTAACAGTGAATAAAATTAAAGGGTGACAATGATGCTGGTATAATGATGCTTATAACAGAATCAATAACAAAAATAGTAATGGTAGAAAAAATAATGATACTAATGATGATAATCGTATTTTTACAAGTGACGTTGATGATAATGAGGATTAATTATAATGATATTGTTAATGATTATGATGATGATGATAGTAATAATAATAATAACAACAACAATAGCAATTATAACAATAATAATGGTAAAAATAATAATGATGATGATAATAATGATAATAACAAAATAATAATAATAATAATATAATATAATAACAATAAACATGATGACTCATGAAAAAGATCATAATGATAATGGTTATGGCGATGATATTAGTAATGACATTAGTAATGAATGATAATATCATACAACCATAGTAATGATGATGTAATAATAGTAATGTCAAAAATTATGATAATAATAATAATGATAAATAATACACAACAGTAATAATAATAATAATATAATAATAATAATAATAAGAATAATAATAATAATAAGTAATAATAATAATATAATAATAATAATGATAATAACGATAATGATAATGAAACATAATCAATATGATGATAATAATAACATGTGTGTGTGATGATAACACTAAATAATAATACTAATAATAATAATAATATAGATAGGTACTAATGATTATAATTCCATTTTGCTTCATGAACAAAAACTGCAAGCGGTTCGACCTACGCGAAAGGGTTGAGCTGCGTGGGGGATAATAACTCTAAGTATTCTCTGCTAGGAGTGAGGGGGGTGTGATAAATAAATAAGACGTGTTTGTTGACATAATGGTTATAATAACAAACTTGAGGCGGTTATATGCTTCGGATTCAGCAAAAAAAAAAATATTATACAATATATACAACTACAACGACGCGCAATAACACCAATATGATAATAATAACAGTAAGATATATAATAACACAACACTAAAATATAACATCAATATCAACAGTAATGATAGTATAATAGTGATAATAATAATTTAATATAATAATGGATGATGATGATGAAAATAATAATAACTTTTTTAATTTAAAAATATATATATAATAAAGTTATAGTAATAGTAATAATAATTATGATAATGATACTACAAACACTACAACTTCTACTAATGATAATAATGATATGAAGTAATAATCATAATATAATGGTAATAAGGATGATGATGATGATATATGTTATATGATACAACGACACAAAAGAGCAAGAATAATGAATGATGATGATGATGATATTAATAATAATGATCATAAAAATAATAATAATAAAATAATAATGATAATGATAATAATAATAGATGGTGGTAATGAAGAGAACGAAGAAGATATGATGATGATGAATAGAATGGAAATACTGATACAATTACACAAAAGAGCACAATAATGATAATAATAATAATATAATAATAATAATAATAAAAATAATAATACATAATAATAATAATACTAAATGAAATAATAATACTAGAGGTGGTGATGATAATTATATGATAATGATGATATAATAATAATAATAAATGATAATAATAATAAATAATAATATAATACCAATGATAATATAAAATAATAATATAATAATAATAATAATAATATTAACAATAATAATGCTCAATGGTAACGATAAAGATATGACAAGTCGAAATGTTAAATAACAATGGATATATAATAGAATAATATACCGAAATAACTATGTCAGCAAATAATATGGCAGAAAGCGCAACGAGTGATAAGTAAAGAGGTAATAAAAACAATAACGATAATAGACTAAAAACTCAAGAATAGTAATATCACTGATAATAGCATTATACTAATCGTGACTGCTTTCCATAATAATGATAATATGATGTTGAAGTACAGATCAGATCAATCAATTACAGTAATAATAGCAGATCACCAATACTGATATGAAACAGCAAAGATGATAATAATAAGCCCAGTGATAACAACAGTAACAACAGCAATAGTATTTGATGCTGATAATAATAGTTTTTTATGATAACGATGGTTGTATTAACGATCATGATTTGATGAGATATTTGATGACAATAACTATAACAAAACAATCATCTAGACACAAAGACAATAACTTACATAGAGTTAAGTGTACGATACGTTTGCTCCGTCCTTAATCGCGAGTATAAAATGTTTTAATATTAGTATTTGTAGTAGCAGCTGTAGCAGTGAGTACTTATAATGCCATTCATAGTCCGCGTGAGAAATTTCTCAGGGGTTATGCCCTGTACGACCCCTGCTATTATACTGACTTCCTGAGCAATGCATATATGTCCTAGACACTGCAGTGGCCTTGTGGATAAATCCAGCGCAGCATCAGGAAAAAAGAAATATATAGATATCTAGCCCAGCCCCCAACTCTGAGACTGGAACCGAGGATTTGTAATTAATAATGTTAATAAGCAAAGAACTGGTTTGTGGTGTAGTTATTCACAGAGAACGAAAGTTAATGGGAAAAGTGGTGATGAACATAGTGTTGTAGATCAAGGGCATGGCAGTAATGAAAATTATACTGATAACTTTAACCTGAAATTGTTTAGAACTGAATGCCTTGACATAAGGAATTAAAGCAGCCTTAACGGCGGTATAGGAGTCTAGCGTACAATAAAGAAACAGCACGTGTTGGACTTTAAATCAGAAAAAAATACATCATTGCAAGAAAAAAAAAAGTAGTGTAATATGTAATGGTCTACCTTCGAAAGTGTAAATATCAGATTATTTAACATAGAACGGTATCTGCCACTGTTCGCAACCAGGTAAATACCCCTCGGGACAGGTTGTACCGGGAAGACTGGAAGCCTTGACATCCAACGTAAAGCGTGATGTCCCCGAGCACTTTCATTGAGGTCTGGAGGAGACTTTACAAGGTTCAACTGCGTTATTCCTTTGCATTTTCTCCACACCCTCTCCTCCGAAACGATTAAACCATCTTTGTTACAAAATTCCCTAGTTCATTTCCAAAGACAGTGAAAGGAAACTAAAACAGCAAAGTAACGCTGAGGAGACAAAAATAGAAGTGTGTTTATTATGAAGCTAAATAGTATGGGCCGGTATCCCATCGTGTGTCCGCGCGTGCTCGATCAGTGCTCGCAGACTCGGTGGTGAAGAGGGCGGTCGCTCTCGTCGACTCAAGGTACGTTCTATTTTGCTCTCTTATCTCTACGATTGGTGATGATCGCGTCGTACTGAAATACTCACAAGAAGCCCTTTGTGTGCAACCCCTGAGAGTGAGAAACGCCCGCGGGAGAAAACGCGTGCTCGCGAGGAAAATACCGGCAAAATCCCCTTTTTTAAGAGGGAACCTAGAAGACCAGTGATTCGAGTATCCGATTACGGATAAAAATCTGAACCGATTAATGATATCCGACGAGGAGGTGTGCACGCCACAAGTGTCGTGTCAGGTGAAGTGATTTAGTGCAAGAGAGGAGAATTTAGGAGCATGAGAGCGGTCTGGCGGCTCGGGGGGAGGGGGCAGGGGGGAGGGAGAGAGCGGACGCGTTTCGTGCGGCGCCGGAATTTGAATGTGTTTTCCCTGTTTGTCTGTATGGAAATCACGTGTTTTTTTCGAGGGTGTAGCTGTGTTGGTGGCGACTGCCCGAATTTCAGTGTAACGCTCTGCTCCACAATGGTTTTTTTTTTATCTTACTACTTCTCATGCTTTAGTCCTCACCTTGTGCTGGAAAAGTAAAACTCTTGAAGTGATTACACGCATGTACGACGAATAGGTGAAAGAAATGGTGTGAAAATGGGATAATTGTGACATTTGTTTTACGGAAACGGTGTCGAATTAGCATTGTTTTACATGAGTGCCATGCTTGTGAAATTGTTTTAATGTCCTTGCTTATGTTTGTGGTATACAGTGTGGATAATGAAAGCCTGGAAAAGTGTGATCTTTCTCAGCAATATGTGTGGCCATAACCAAAGTTTTCTGAGGTGTGTCAGTGTAGAGAGAGATGGAGTATGTACCTGATAAGAATAGATGAAGAGTTCTTAATGAAACAATTTTATATAGATGGTATTTGTATACTTAATGAACTGGATCAGGTTTTATAATTAAAGAAAATAATCATAACATACTCCAATATAGGCAAGTGTATATTATACATGCCTAATTTCAAGATTTGGTGGGATTGGCAAGGTTTGGTTATTCTGTAATTCAGCAAACTGGAGATTGTTCGAAAAAGAAGATTTTATATTTGGGGGAATGTATGCCCAGATTTCTTTCAAAGTTTGTCTATCTCCGTCCGTACCTTTTTTTTTGCTGGAAGCATTGTGCTGTAAGGGAGGATTGAATTACAGTTTTTTTTAAATTAAATGATCATAAAAGGACATGTCAAATATAAAACCAGCAGGGTCTAGACTATCTACCTTTTTGTGGCGTAATGAAACAATGCTGTTGTTGCTGTTTTTTTAATGCTTTCCTTCTAAGTACAGAACCCTGATTTGACCCAAAACTATAGTAAATCTTGCCAAAATTTTATCCCTGTGGGGAATTTATATATGTATGCGTAGTGTGTGCTGTTACACCAGGAAATTTTTTCAAAAAAAAATTTGGAATACCAACCAAATATTAGGTATGGGGATATTTCAAATTTACTGTAAGTAATGGATATAAAATTTTTAAAAGTGACCGTGGAGGTCCGGTAATGGTGAGAAATCAAAATTATATGTGGCGTAGTGCTTTGGTTTTGGGGAAAGGGAGTTAGCAAGTTTTTGTACTTTACGTGTGAAGAATTATTATCATGGAATATTTTATTTTTTGTGTCTATATTTTTGTGATGTATTTATATTAAAAATTGTAATATTTATAAAAAAAATATATAGTGTATATATTAAACAAATTTTAATAATTATATATTATAATATATATATTATAAAATTTTTTTTATTTGTATAATTATATATTTTAAATTTTTTTATTTTATATTATATTTATATTATTATATATATTATATTTATAAACATTATATTATATACTTTTAATTTATTAATTTTATGTAAAAATATGTATTATTATCAATTATTATATTACTGTATACATATATATTATATATATATTATCATATTTTGAAATTTTTTATTTTGTATTTAAACCCACGCACATGCAAATGTCATAACACACATCCACACACACACAACATAACACACACACACATCATACACACACACACCACACACCACATACATACACACACACACATACATACACACACACACACACACACACACACACACACATACAACACACCACACACACACCCACACACATACAACAAAACCAAACATACATACATCATAATACATACATACACACACACACACACACCACACACACACACACACACACACACACCACACACACACACACACTACACACATACACACACACACACAAACTTTATAATCTGCTTTATATATGTGCTGCCTTTTGCTTTGCAATATTTAAAAAGAGTGTCAGTAATATGTAGATTTTTATATATATATATATATATATATATTACTATATATATAAAATATTTTATAAAATATATATATATACAAAACACATACACATACCACTCCAGCCTGTACCAATTTGCTTTTCTTCCTATCTCATGTTGTTGTTATTATTATTATTATTATTGTTGTTGTTGTTTTTTTTGTTGTTGTTTTTGTTGTTGTTGTTATTATTGTTAATTATCATAATAATTACAGTTTTTACTGTGATTGGTATAATTTTTTTTCTTCTTTTTCTTCTTCTTCTTCTTCTTATTATTATTATTTTTATTATCATTGTTCAGTATAAGTAGCAGCATGTTCACACGAGCAGTTCTTTGATGATTATGATGATAGTGATGAAGGTGGTGGTGATGATGATGATGATGATGGTTTGCTTTGTTATTATTATAATTGTTATTGTGTTTTAAGAATTGTTACTCTTATTGTATTATTAATTATTTTTGCAATTATTATTATTGTTATTTTTTATCATTGGAATATTGCTTTATATTATTGCTATTTAGTTTTGGTATTATTTTTATTGTTTTATTTTTGGTATTATGGTAGTGATGTTGATTTTTTTTTATGATTACTATTTTTGTAGTAGTAGCAGTTGTACTCCTAGTACTTGAACTTGTACTAATAACAAATTCAACTTCAACTTTTGCTACTGTTGCTATTGCTACTACTATTACTACTGCTGCTGCTGCTCTACTACTACTACTACTACTACTATTACTGCTGCTGCCTGCTGCGGCTGCTGCTGCTGCTGCTGCTGCTGCTGCTGCTGCTGCTGCTGCTGCTGCTGCTGCTGCTGCTGCTGCTGCTGCTGCTGCTGCTGATGCTGCTGCTGCTGCTTTCTGCCCGCTGCTGCTGCTGCTGCTGGGTGCTGCTGCTGCTGCTGCTGCTGCTGCTGCTGCTGCTGCTGCTGCTGCTATTTGTTGTTAGTATTAGTGTTAGTATTAGTGTTAGTATTAGTATAAAAGTAGTGGTATTAGCCTATTACTACTACTGCTATTTCCACCCCACCACCAAATAATCAGCCATTATTATTGTTTTTTATTATGATGATGATTATGATTATGATTGGTTATGATTACTATAATTATTATTTTTAAACTATAATCATTGTTTTTATTAGTATTTAGTATTACTGTTTCTGATAGTATTACTGCTATTCCAGTGACAAATAGCATGGCCAATATCATTGATTTGTCTGATCATTACATCTTATCATCATCATTGTCATTATATATAATATATATATATTACTGCATTATTTGCAATAATACAAAGTAGCCTAATAAGAAGTTGCATTAAGTTGTTGATATCTAAGGTACCAGTTTAAACAGTCATAATGAACAATTAAAAGCATTTCATTGTTGAATGCTTCTTGGAGAGCACATTGAGCGTTTCAAAGGCATGCATTTTAATGCATAAACAACTTTTAGAAAGTATTTGCTTTTGTTTCATACTTTCAAATTATTTACAAAA
>NW_023661488.1:0-2500 GCF_015228065.2 Penaeus monodon
CCCCGCCCAGGGTTTGGGGTCCCCAGGGCCCAAGGCTTCCCCCCGGGGTTGCTCACGGAGAAATTTGGGGGCAGTTTCCAAGGAACGAGCTGGTGGCCATATAGCCTGAGTTGGCCCGATCCCCGGTTTATGAAGTAACAGGTACCTGTCAGTCTCACGGTGGAATGCCGGTTGGACACGTGGTCCGGCAACTGTACTCCATTGATCCCGGCGGAGGTAACTGTTACAAAAAGCTCAGGCGAGACTCCAAGACACTGATAGCCGTCAGGTTTCGCTTCCATAGAGCAAAACTGGCGTATCAAGGCCTTGAATACAGCAGCTTTGGTCCTTCTGCATAGGTACTGACTCTCCAAACGCTTCTTGTTGTCGAGTTCATGGCTCTGTTGCCAGACCAATCCGTCCTACGGGACTTCCTGGTCGACACCCGAGATATGGACTACCTCAAGTTAAAAAACTTTCTGTAACTTCAATGTCCCTCACCGCAAGCATGGATCAACGAAGGGGTTCCCAAATAGGCCCCCAAGCCCGAATCTTGGTCTTGGGTCCAGGAGACCTCTGGGCCTAGGGGCTTCGCCTCATTGCTAATCATCAAGCAGCCACAGTGACCCAAGGACTCAGATAGGATGGCAACATCTTCACCCAAAGTCAAGGTCTGAGACTTGGGAATTGCCTAGTGTTGCTCCACACTGACTTGGTAGTACCCTCTGCCCATTATTCATTCCATCCGGTGTTGAAAATGTTGGGCAAGGAACACGCCTGCTCACCCCTGAATTAACAGGAAGGAAGTTCGACTACCCCACCACCTTTACAGCCTTCAGTACCGGTATATAGGCTTGCTATCAGGCAATAATCTGGGGTCGGAAATTCCCCCTGAGCCTCAGGTCTCCCATAGCGATTCGTGCACGGTTCAAACGCCTCTTGGGGTTCGGATAGGCTGAAAGCAACCCACGACAAAACTACGACGGCGTCCAAATTACCCCGAAGCGCTAGTATACAGTCTATCGTGGATTTGCAGTGTAGTGATTGGTTTTTAATTTACTTTAATTTACCCTCGTTAATTAGGTCATTAGCGCTGCCACCACCTGGTTTATACGTCCAGGAACAATAAGTGTACCGAAAGAAGAAGACGTGTTATTTTTTAGTCTGGTAAGCGTGTTAAAATCCGAGGGTGCGTGTCAGCCTTAAGGGCTGATAGAAGGTGGTCAATTGCTTCCCACAGGTAGCCAAGTATGGTATCATTTGTCCTCTTAAAAGGGTTTAAGTAAAAGGAGGAATTTTACTCACGAATCTTCAAAATATACATTTATTAAAAAATTCTAAAAAACACAAAAACAGGTAACACCAAAATATAAACATTAAAACAAAACGGGAACCAGAACCAAAACAAGACAAGGAGCATCAGTTTTTTATCATAAAAAAATAAAAACTTAAAAATATCCCACTTACTGCCGTAAAAAACCTCGTCCTTACGACCCGCAGGGGAAACAAAAGAAAAAAAACACGTCAATAGCTTCCACCGGTGTACATCGGCCCGCTTAGGACGTTCAACCTATGCCCCTGCCTACCCCCGCTCAGTTCCCCGGGCTATATATAGCAGACCCCAGCAAGGATTTTATTAGCGGGCTAGTAACTAGCCCCGGGAACGAACTATTTCGTCCCTCCCTAGATGGCGTGGCAGGTTCCGCCGAAAAAGATAGCTTTCTTTGCAAATCGGGGGGTTTACAAACCCCTTTTCCCCCTATAAAAAAAAATTTTAAACTATTTAAAATTTTTAAAACCAATGCTAAAAAAAATTGGGGAAAGCTTTTACCCCATTTAAAAAGTGCATATAAAACTTTTTAAAAAAAAAGGCTATGGTCGCAAAAATCAGGATTAAGTACACAAAAAAAATAAAATTATATATAAACTATAAAAAAAAAATTAAAAAAAAGTTGAAGGAAGGGGCTCGCCCACTGCGTTTGCGCGGGAAAGGGGCCCTTCTTCAGGGGAGACTCGCATTCCCCAGGCCCCGCGCTACTTGGCTAGGTATGGTCACTACAACCCGGAGTAAAAACCCGATTGCTCCGGTCTCTGATGCCTCTAGGTGGTTTGGATCCCTTTCGAAGAATGTGGGGGAGAACCTTGCCCGGTATGCTCACATGTAATGCCATGGTAGTTGCCAAACCCCCAACGATCCCCTTTCCCCCCCCAAGGGGAAAGACCACGCCCACGCAGGGCAGGGGAAAGGTACCAACTGCCGATGGCAGTCGGGACGTAGCAGGCCCCGAGCTAGGTTTCCCCCCAGCCTTTGCTTAGCAGGGGGTTACTATGCCTGCAGCTTTCCCCTCTTCAGTTGGAAAATTTCCAGCCAATCTCTGTTGGTGGGTTCCGTTAGGGGGGTCGGCACAGGCACTGACACATTCTTGCATCCAAGTAAATATTGGAGGGTCTACCCGGTAAAGCTGTTCAAAAAAACCGCCCTTGTTTACGAAACCCCCAAAATATTGAATATCGTCCACCC
>NW_023661488.1:5000-17460 GCF_015228065.2 Penaeus monodon
GGTCCCAGGCTAAATTCTGGGGGATCTCGGAGCAAACAGGAGGCCCCCGACGTACCGAGCTATGGCCCACTAGCGTGTGGACACGCTCTGGTTCCCTACCACAACTCCTGCCCCCTAACCACCCGGGGGATTGGGGCGGCTCGGGGAGGTGGGCCTTGCCAGTCCTCTTCCCCCAGAAAGACCCATTGGCAACGTTTAAAAGGGCCCATAACGGGTTTAAAGTGATTCTACCGTAAAAAATTTAAAAAAAGCAAAGTGGTGAAAAAAGACTTACGTTCAGTTGATTACGAGAATGGCCCAGAATGGCGATGTGAAAGGATTATAACTCTTTTTAACTTTTTAATACAAGAGTATTAATACTGTAAAAACTGTCGAGTAATTCCCCTCTTGAGCTTCGAATCTTTCTCAAAGAAATCTTTCGTTAGTTCAGTGGGAAATGGCCCAAACAGCAGATAGGTTGCGCCCCTAGAGCTGTCAGAAGTCGTAAAACGGGCCCGTTAAAGATGAAGCTGCTTTCAATAAAGACCTTTAATGTTTCCTTAAGGGTGTGATTTGTCACCACGTCCAAGCGTCCAAAGTCCTTTGTCCCGAACTTAATCGGAATCTAAGATTCTCAGAAAGTAATGCTGCATTTGAGGTGACATGAATTACGATCACGGATTAGTGAAAAGGGATCCGTGTATGGAAACCCGTAAATGAAATTTTTTGATTCGGGCTCATCAATTATTGTAAAGAATCGCTCGTGCTTCCCGGGTTAAAGCGGGAAAAGGCTGGATGACTACTGGGGGAGCGGCGCGAATTCCCCCCCCCCACGTTGTCTGATAGGAGTAAATTCCCTAAATGGGGGGTTTTTGCGCGTGGTTGCCCCGGAAAAGTTTACAATTCCTCATGGGATGGGGCGAAAGCACCAAAAACTCCAGAGAATGCTGTTGCGCGCGAGCCGCCAAAGAAAAGGAAAATGTCGGTGTTGAAAATTAATTTTCCCAACTTCACTTTTGAGAATTTTGTCGAAGCAAGATTTATGGATGCACCCCTCTTGCCATCTCTCGGCTCATTCATTCTAAAAAAGAAATAAAGCCATTGTCACTGTAAAAAGCGTCGGTAAAGTTCGAACGCGTAAATGGGTTGATTTCCCAAATTTTGCATAAAGAGAAAACCGAACACATGTGGGTGAGAAACAATTGGTTGTGCCCGTAATTTTTTCCCCCAAATTTTTTGTCTATGGCTCACGATTCCCCATGGGGGGTCAATTCTCTCATCGAAACGCAAAATTTTTTTTTTTCAAAATTTCTTTTGGCCAGAGGCGAGGCAGAGATCAAACGTACTGTGCTCTTGTCATGCTTCCAAAACCGTCCCTAAGCAAATCAAAAGGCGCCCATGTTCAGATCCCAGTATAAGCGAGCTTTTTCCCGAGTACGATTGATATCTTGGGCCTATTCCCCCCTCTAGAAAGGGCCACAAGTAATTTAATTTTGACTGACATTACCAGTTTTCCCAGGCTTTTCCTCTGAGAAATTTTGTTTCTGTACTTTTTGCAAAAAGCGTTGCTAATTTTTTCGCTCGTGGGAAAATACCGAAGGAGATTTTTTCCCGACCGGGTACACTTTTTTTAGTCTGTTTTGATGACAAGTTTAATAACACTTTCTATTATGATTATACACAAGTCCTTTCACGCGTGTTGCAAGGGTACCGTCAAAACGGTTTCCGCAGTACAAAAACGATTTTTAAAAAATTTTGCAACGAACGCCCCCATGACGGATCGTTACATTCCATCCTCTTGTTTGCATATCGCGAGATTCCCCCCCGATACGCTTAATTTAGTCCCCTTTAGTTGCTGTGGCCGTAAGTACGCGGCCCCTATCAATTTTTTTAATTTTGGACTAAAAATATGTGATGGGAGGTTTAAATACCTATCAATATTATTTGATCGCGATCTAGATTAGAACAAACGTCAATTGCTTTCCCCTCATCCATGTGATAAAAAGGTCAAAACCTCTTCGAAGGAAGTGAGCTGAACATTAAAAATAGGGGACGAAGTACGGTGTTTTCCAACCTCGCATAAAAAACAATTAGTGGAAAGGGGCCCTATTCTTTGTGCGGAAAAAAAGAAAATGGAGTAGATTAAAAAAAAATAAAAGGGGAAAATAAGCTTTTCATTAACGCTAAAGAATTGAAAAACGTGAAAAAGATGCTTCTCACCTCAAATTCCAAGCTTGCGTGGTAGATAATTTTGATCCCGTAGATAAAACTGTGATAAAGTTTGATATACCTGAACTGTATGACCCGGTTTTAAAGTGACTTTAATTTTAACGCTGAATTCAAAGAAGACTCAGAGCTAAAAATTCTAATAGCTAATTTTTTGATGTATTTTTCCCATAAAACCCGCGTAACCCGCACAGTAGTTTATGATATTCTTTGACTAAGATACCCAGTTTACAAAAATCTTACCTATTCCCTATCACTTACGTAAAAGCATTTTACGGAAGTGGAAAGGATGAAAATTCGGGTAACTGAACTCAACCTCTGCTTAGGGGTTTCCCGTAGTATAGTGAAAAAGACTGCGTCAGGCGTTTGTGTGATTTCCCATTCTCAAAGACGCCTTTGACGCGGTTTGTGCCAAACCCTTTATGTCATTTTATCATTATTACCCTAATAATTGCCAAAAACATCAACGAAATCGAAAAAACGGATTTTGGGCTTCTCTGCAAAGGGTATATTCGCGAAATTGCCACTTTTGAGACTTTTTGCGACTTTTTAGATTTTTTTTTTCTTTTTTATTATCAAACGACATTTTTATCTTTTATCATCATTATCATCATCGTACCCCATATCATCATTTCATCTCATTTCATCATTATTATCATCATTTTGCAATTATTGTAATTATTACATCTTATTATCATTTTTTCATTATTATTGTAATTATGCCGCCATATATTTTTTCGGTAATTTTCATAATAGTAGCAAAAAAATACAAAAAAAAAAATAATAATAATAATTTTAAAACGCATTAGAATGTTCTTTATTATTATTATTATTTTTTAAATTTTATTACAGTTATAATTTTTTTGGCAATTATACTAAAATAAATATAATAAAATAAAAAGAACAAAAATAAAACAAAAAATATAATAAAAACATTTATTAAATAATAATTATTTTTCTCATTTTTTTACGATAAAAACATTTTTATTTATTTATACTAAAAGTAAGGTTAATAATAATAATATGAATAATAAAATAATAAAATAATAAAAATAAAAAATAATAATGTAATATAATGATAATAAAATAATAAAAATAAAATAAAAATAATAATAATAAAAATAAAAAATAAAAATAAAAAATATTTTTGAAATTTTGCCTTTATGTATGTTTTTATGATAATTTTCAATTTTATCCTTTGTCATGTTTAAAGGGATTAGGATCATTATTATCATTATTCCCTAAAAATTTTGTCAAAATCATCATGAACAAAAAAATGGATTTTGGACTCTACCTGAAAAGGTATATTTCGTAGTTTTTTCCGCTTTTTGCTTTTGAGATTGTTTTTCTTTTTTTGTTTTTATTAAAAAGGGACATTATTATTATTTATTATCACATTATCATCAGCCATATTATACATTATCTCATTTTTAAAAAATTGCAATTTCACGCAGTTGATCATTTTTATCACATTATTGTAATTTTGCCCCCATTATTTTTCGGGTAATTACACTAATAGTTTAAAAAAATAAAAATAAAACAATAATAAAAATTGAATCCAGCATTGGAATGTTTTTTTATTATCTTTATTATCATTATTATTATATTATTAAGTTATAAATTTTTTTTTGGGCAATTATACCATAATAAATATAAAATAAAACGACAAAAATTTTGGGAAACGT
Organism: Penaeus monodon; assembly: GCF_015228065.2. Taxonomy (NCBI): domain Eukaryota; kingdom Metazoa; phylum Arthropoda; class Malacostraca; order Decapoda; family Penaeidae; genus Penaeus; species Penaeus monodon. Next base: position 8,891 of record NW_023661488.1, read on the forward strand.
AAAAATACTGGACCACCAGTCATTCAGAAATAACTCAAAAAGCAGTCTTCCGTGTAAGCTGAAAAACACACCCTGATTACATCTATCCATTTTTTTCATTCAGGGAATCAGTGTAGAAGCCTATAATCCCATGTCATCTGTACAGTCAGGTAACAAATAAGCTGGAAGAGGGGAGACTGATTGCCTTTCCCAAAGGCAGGATGTTGGCTTCTCATTGCCCTGATGTCAATGAAGAACGGATGATTAGTGTCGTAAGGAGAGACCTATCGGCCTCCTATTGAACGGTAGAGACTATAACTACACACCAGGGCACTGGGCCCCCCAGTCAACTGATACTGCATGGCTTCTTTTGGCGAATGTCCTCCAGTGTGCTACTGGGTGACTATAGCGAGGGATGTGAGGGGGGAAGGGGGAGGGGCTGCCAAACTATAGTCTAAAATTTACAACACCAGGGCACTGGGGGGCCCATTTTAACTTGGACGACGTCCCCGAACGCTGCAATAGCAGTTGTTTAAACGCAAGCCGCTCTTTACCTCAGGCGGCATAGGCTTAAAAAGGCCTATGTTCCCACCGCCAGGTCACCGAGGAAAACCTTGGAAAGCTGGCAGGACCGTGAAAACAGAGACGCTGCCTTTTGCCATGCCGGTGACACAGGTCGTGGGGACCCCTTTTTGAGATACTGCAACTTCCTATCAGGTCATGTTTTCCCAGTGCTAAGTGTCGCATTCCGCGTGCCTTGAAAAAAAAGCGAGCGCTAGCAACGGTGTGTGCAGAAACTTACGATTAGTGACTATAGATATAACAAACATTCACGAGTGTAGTGTTCATTCCCTTTATACTTTAGTTTAGTGTTCTTTCGTTCGTGGTCGTGGTCGTATTCGTTTTTGTACATATTTATTCGTCTGTAGTTTATTTTTCAGCGTTTTGTCTGTATTTGTTTATGTTTTTGCTGTGCATGTACGTCCGTAATTCGTCTGCATGTTTTTGTTTAGCGGTCTGTATTTTTTGAAAAATACATAATATCCTATATACTTAGAAACAATATATCTTTCTCCTTACGATATAAAGTACTAGTAAACTATCAACACTAGAATATCACAAAGAGAAACATTAATTTGAAAACAACAATGAACAAGCAGATATGCAAATGACCAATCAGTACAACACTGAACTAACCCTCCAACTCGGTCAATCACCATTAAATCTATACAAAGTCAATGGTCGGGATCCTAGTCCTGTGGTGGCGGCTACCAAAGTTTTTTTTGTTGTGTTCGCTTAAAATGTGATGTCAGAAGTGCTACAGGAGGCTACAGTGGGGGAAATGGTGAGGAGGGAAGGGGGGTGGGGCTGCCACACTCCTCTATAAAACACTCGCCTGGGACCTAAGCACAGAGAAAGCCAGACTCACAAACTCAGGCTACCAAAGGCTCTCCCCCCCCAAGTGGCCCCAAGGATAGCCTAACAGCCGAAGAAGACCCAAAGCAAAGAGGATTTCGCAATGGAGTTGTCAGACTCCGAAACCAGTAAATTGAATGCGACGATGTCCTGATGTAACTATCAACTAGTAAATCTGGCACAAAATCTAAGCTTTCTGCGTGGAACACAATGGCTCCACAAGGAGTCCACCCTCCACACAATAGTGCGATCAAGGAGCATTGACATTGTCATGCTTCAGGAGACAATAACACTGGGGCTTTTTTGCTTTCCGGTATCGGTCCTTCATGCTGCCACACATTGATAGCAGAGAGGCTTGATCATCCTGTTCAGAACAACAATCCCCTTTGCTCCGCAATAGCCGATGCACCGCACTGTGGAGACGATGTTGAACCACACCACCCATCCTGGCTCCCTGCAGGGCACCGGATGCGGCTGGCTATCACATCTCCAACGTGCTTGAGACATTCCCCCGAGATCGCTTCCTCATACCCAGGAGCCAACGCATGCAGAGGAGGGGTCCTAGACCTCACCTTGGCCACTGCGACTCTGGTGGGTGTCGATGAGACCATTATGGCACTTAACTACCCTCATGGAGCTGGCCCAGCCAAAATGCCACGGCCGAATCCAAGATGGAAAACTGACAAGGCCAACTGGCAGGCGTTCAGAAAGTTTTGGGCCAGCTGTTGAGAAGAAATTGGACCCACACAAAGTGAATAGGTGGAAGTGCTTAAAGCCAGACTTGTAAATGCCATTGATGAGCCAGCCTCACTAACCATACCTAAAACTCGGCCTGGGGACCAGGTTTTACAAAGACGCCTGGTATTTTAAACGACGAGATCAGGGAGGTCACTACAGGGTAAACATGTGTCGAAGACATTTCCAAAGGCAAAGAACCCCGACAACCTAGCCCTCCTAAGGGAGGCTATCAGGGATCCAAGGAAACTGCCAACAGAGTCAGGCAGGAAAAGTGGCTGGAATGGTGCGAGTCCCTCGACCACCATCCATCTTTTAGAGCTATGGCAACGGGTCAAGCGAGCAAACCAGCCGCTCGCCCCAAAGATGCCACACCAGACCCCAGTCAGAGGTGAACAGCTAGCGTACAGTTTTCTGCGAGACAAGTAGCAACAGCCTCCAGCCGAACTGAGGGCAAGACAGAACGCCTACAACCAGATAGACTTGCTCATATCAGAGAAAGGGCAGCCGAACCCGATAACTCAAAAGTTATTTTTTCTCTGAGGGAACCAGAAATGCCAATAAAGTCAGTTGTAACACAGCTCTAGGTTTTGATGGGATCTCGTATGCCATAAATTTCCCACCTAGGATGGCAGGTGAGTTTGGGCATTCCTGCAAACTCATAAAACAAGTCCGGGGAAACTTCCACTCTACCCCAGCCATCCTAGTTCCCATTCCGAAACCAAAAGGAGCAGGAAGGGTACCGCCCCATCTCTCTCCTCACTGTCTGTTGTAAGACGGCCGAGGAAGGGGTACTAAACCACCATGGAAATGGACCCCACACCTTCAGGGTTCAGAGGGGTAGGAACACAGCACACACCCATACCCACTGTCACTTCTGTGGTAGTATTCCTAGGCCTGAAGAAGGCTTTGATTAGCAAGTTCTCTTGCTATTCAGGAAGTCTGATCCAGAAGAGAATCAGAGGAAAGCTCCTGGCTTGGATAGGTGAAAAATTTCAGGAACAGAACAGCCAAAGTCGATTCCAAGGTCATCTACCACAGTAAAAGCCACTAGAAAATGGACGCCTCAGGTGGGGTCCTCAGTCCCCCCTTTTCAACACTCAATGTTCTGTATCCTCAACTACAGCTCCCAGTGGGGTGCAAGATCATCTAAGCAGACGACCTTGCAATCATCTCCACTGAGCACACTGCCTAAGTAAAGCCCATTGCTTGGTGCGTGTGTGTGTAGTACTATACAGTATTGGCTGGAATTCCTTGTCCACAATAGTTTATGATAAAAAAAATCACCATATATTTAAAATCAATAGGAAAAAATAAGAAAAATTTCCGTGCCCTACTATCTATCACAGCCTAATATTTGAGTCCGCTAAATGCCTCAAAGCCCAAAGTGATTAGAAACCAAGCAGTTGTGACCATGGACGGAAGCAAGAAAAAATTCGGTGTTTCGCTATATAAAGGTTTGTTGTTTTACCCTAGGGTTCCAGGGGGCAGATCCCCCTGGATAGGAATATATAGATTTTATTTTTTTAAAGCTTTTGAAATTGATTAGGTCTTAATTTTTTTTAACATCCAAAGGAAAAGGAAACAAATTACAAGTGAATAGCTAAGAGTTCGACGCGACATCAACGATTAGAACTTAAATGAATTTTACAAACCGTAACCTCCATTTCTCACATTTCCCCAGGTGTCCTTGAGCATTACTCATTCGACCATATGATTATACTATGGCTCACATCAGCAGCCTGAAGCCTTTCACCTTTCGAACACGCATTTTTACATGTCTGAGCGTGTCTGCAACAAATCTTTTGTTGTTAAACGGGGGAAGTATAATTCTTGACGCTTTGCAAAAGAATTTAGTTTTTTGCCACTGATTTGTGCAATGGAGTGAGTGCATATGTTATCTTCTCACATTTCTGTCAAACTATCATGGGTAATAGCGTTAAGAAAAAATAAGTTAAATAAGTTCAAGAAAACAAATAGAATAAAAATAGCAATGATACACAGAAACTTAAGCACCGTATCGTTATCACAAATTACAGACTGTTTTGATTGTTATCTTTTTTCCCTGGGTTTAATAAAAATGCAGTTCTTAAAGCACAATATTTAAATCATGCTTGCTTATCATTTCTTGAAGAGTGACAATTTTTTGCCTTTAAAAAGCGTGAAACTCCAAGACGTTACTTTAAGGTAGACATTCCTCAGATGCCCTATAAACCAGGGGTCGCCTTAACCTTCACATAACATCAAGCCTCGTCAATTAAACAATGTTACATCCTATTTCCATCGCTACTCATAAGTGCCCGTGTAGACTCGTTAAATCGCTGATTTATTAACTAACTTTTAAACTGCAATTTGCACATTTTGTATGCCACTGCTGTTGCTCTGCAGGATTTCTTCATTAATTCCTTGTATTTTAAGGGTCCTTAGTTTCTTGATCTTTTTATCCTTTCGCTTTCTGAATTCCTGCTCTAATCAAGGGGTCTCAATAGTCTTTTTAAGAATGTAATTTGTACAGTGCGGTCAAACTGTTTGATGATATATATATATATATTTTCTATATATATATTAATATATATATATTAATATATATATATATGGTGAATACCATTACTTCCGATTTTAAACACGAACGATAAAGGTCCTTTTTTTTTTTATCATGCACCTTTAAAAAAAGGGAAGCCTTAAATTCCTTTCCACTTTGTCTGTTAACTTATAATAGCAAAACATATACGCACAGACTAGCCAAAGTAAATTTGTTTATCAAAAAAATTTCAGCGTATTTATACAGTCCAGTGCTCGATCAGTACTTTACCCTTTCATTTACCAATGTGTATAGCAAAATCAGTAAATATAAAAAGTTGTTCTGTAGAGCTGGCAATTTCTTTTAAATTATTTTTAGGTTCTGAAGGAGGGTTTCAACAATCTAAACCATAGGTTGTTCTATTTAAAAATCATAATTCTCAAGTGATCCTTTTAAAGGTTATTACTATACAAATGATTTCCCCTACCGTTGAGAAATATGTTTAATATACACCATATACGCAGCACGCACGCACAAAAACCACACCCCACCCCACACACCCCACACACATATATTATATACACGCATTTTTTTTATGTATATATGTATATTTATATAAATTTACTACATACACACGCACGCACACACCCCACAACATAAACATTATATATATATATATATATATATATATATATATATTTATATTTATAAATACATATAGACATCACAAACTTATGTGTTATATATGTCATATATGTGTATATATATATATATATATATATATAATTATGTGTGTGTGTGTGTTTGTGTGTGTGTTAAATGTATGTGTGTATGTGTGTGTATATATGTGTGTGTCTATATGTATACTATATATAAATATATTATATATATATATATATTATATATATATAATATATATATAATGTGTGGGGTGTATGTGTGTGTGTGAATGTGTGTAAATGTATGTGTGTATGTGTGTGTATATATGTATATATACTATATATGTGTGTATGTGTGAAAGTGTGTTTTGTGTATGTGTGAGTATGTGTTGGTTTGTTTGGTGTGTTGTTTGTGTGTGTATGTCTGTGTGTTTGTGTTTTTTGTGGTGTGTGTCTGTATAAACTTATATATGTCTATATTCAAAGTATATATGTATTGCATGTATATGCATATATATGTATAGTATATATATAATTTCGCGTTGTGTAATGTATAATATACTTATATGAAAAAATATACATATATATCCATTTATATATACATATACATCACACACACCAGACACACACATATATATATAGTTTTTATACAAGATATAATTATATATACATATATATATACATATATTCATATATATTCGCTTTTATATATATATTTATTTATACATATATATGTATATATATGTTCATATACATATATTTATAGATTAGATATGTATTATATATAAATTCACACACACACATATATATATATACACAAATCATAGATGCACATATATACAATACAAATGCATAGATGCACACACATAATATATACATATATATATGATGATAAAACATTCTTCCGTGTTGATACAATGGAAGAAAAACCCACAATACAAAACTAGATTTATTGAAAATGAAACTGCAGTTTCGAATCACCTGGATTCATCTTCAGGTCTGAAGAGGAAAGCGATAAGTCCGATATGCGAAGCTAGCCTCGCCCGGGTTATGCCCATGAGGGAGCCCGGCCTGTGTCAACTAATACCGACTGGTCAGCTGGTGCTGACTCGGCTGAACCTTGTCCTTACCCGCCATGATGTCCAGCCACAGAAGGCGACAATGGAAACTTCTCGCGCCTGGGCGGGCCGCGAACCGCCGACCTCTCGGGTGAGAGGCCGACCATTTACCACTGTACTAGCCCGGAGGCTGAGGAAAGGGAGAGGAGGGAGTATAAAAACGACAGGCGGGAGAAGGTGGAGGATGTGGGAGGCGAGGAAACTGTTACCAGGAGAAATTTTGCTGTTCAAGTTGAAATTAGGCAGCAGCTTTATTGGAGAGGACTCCACCAGTCTGCGGGCGTGGACATCAGTGGAGGGAAAGACAATCCGCGCTGCTGACCAGTCCATCTGATGGCCCGTGTCCCACTGATGGCAAAAGAGGGCGTTACTGTTGTGTCCCCTAAATACAGCGTACTTATGTTGAGACAGACGCTTGGTGAGACTGGCGCCTGTTTCGCCAAAGTACTGCTTATCACAATAGGCACAAGGAACAGCATAGGTGCCCAACTCCGAGGTAGAGGGAGGGCTGGTATGGACCAAGTTGCGACGAGTGTTCACTTAGCAGTTGAGAGGGTGAAGAGGCGATGGAGAGAGTAGATCTACTCAGTGTAGGGCAGGTTGTGGACGGGCTGGTGAGGAGTCTCTTTAGGAGGGGAGTCGTGGTAGAAGGTACGCCGTGCCCTGGATAACGCGACGTCGAGAACATGACGAGGGTACCCCAGCTTGGAGAACGAGCGACACAGGAAGTCGATCTCTCCATCTAGGTAATGGGGGTCACAGATGCCAAGGGCTCGGAGGAACAGCGAGGTGGCAACACCTCTCTTAACATGGAGAGAATGGTATGAGAAGAAGTGTATGTACATACCACTATGCATAGGCTTCCTGTATATGGCGAAGGAGAAGTGGTCAGCAGAGCGATGGACTAGGGTGTCCAAGAAAGGGAGCTTGTTGTCAACCTCCCATTCCACCTTGAAACGGATGGAAGGAGAGAGAGAGTTCAGCTGCATCAGGAAATCCGAGAACAGGGCAGGATCATGAGGCCAGAGAGCAAAGATGTCATCGACCTACCTTAGCCAGACCGATGGACGAAGGGAGAAGCTCAGACTCGAAGAATTCCGTGAACAGGTTTGCCAGGACTGGAGAGAGGGGAGAGCCCGTGGCAACACCGAACGTCTGAGAATAGAAGCGACCTTCAAAGGAAAATGAATCAGACTCCACACACAGACGAATCAGCTGGAGGAAGACGTCGGTGGGTAGAGGGATACGAGGATCATCTGCGGGGAGCCTCCTCTGAAGGGAAAACGAGCAAATCATCAAGCGGGGACCTTGGTGAACAGGGAGTCAAAATCCAAGCTCATCATGATCGCCGGTGATATTCCACGGACGCGGGAGATGAAGCCTTGAGAGTGGCGGAGGTGAGCAGGAGAGAAGGTACCAAGAAGGGGAGTGAGCGACTTCGCCAGCCAGGCAGCAAGAGGGTGCGTCACAGATCCCCGGGAGATGATGGGGCGCAGAGGCACGGCTGCTTATGGGTTTTAGGAAGCCCATAGAAATGTGGGAGACGAGGATTGATGACCTTGAACCTCTGGTAGAGATTCGCCTCCGGAAACAGGCTGCTATCTATTTTAGGCGACGGTGGAAGGTAGCAGCAATGTGTCACGGGGGTTCCCTGGTCAGGGGGAACATAGGTAGAGGCGTTATCCAACAGGTCCAGGGCCTTCTGCAGGTAAGAGGCACTGTCGAGGACCACCACCGAGTTGCCCTTGTCAGAAGACAGAATGGTGACGTCCTCCCTGCGCAGGCTTTGAAGGGCCTCACGGTAACTTCTGGGAATAGAAGGGGTTTGTGGGGAGAGATGAGGGCCGGATAAGCGGAGGAGACTCAGCAAGGTTCCTGTAGAAGAGATGAACGTCAAGGATAATATGTCATGGGGTAAGAGGTAGGCGGAGAGCAAGGAAACCAAGCCAAAGGGGTTGTGCTGTGGGGGTCAAGGACAGGAGATAGTGGCGACCGCGTCGTGGGAGAAGCCGGGCAAGGACTGCGGGCAGTCAACTGAGGTTTCTGGAGAGAGATGATGATTTTAAATCATCGCGGTCAACAGCAAGGTCATAGCGGCGATACTTGTTAAATGAATTTAAATGTTAAACTTTAAAATCCGAT
>NW_023661489.1:2500-17459 GCF_015228065.2 Penaeus monodon
TGGGGGAAACCCCAAATTTTGATTTCTTTGTTTTCAAAGGATTCAGGCGGGCCCCGTTAGGGGCCCCCTCAAACCCCCCCCATGTGGGAGTTAAATAAAATTTTCCCCTCCGGGGGTTGGGGCTAGTCCTACCCTTTTCCCCAGAAAACCCAAGAACGGATTTCGGAAAGGGTTGAATCACAAAACTTTTTTGGGAGGTCCCCAGGGGAAGGTTTAAACTGTTTGTTTTGGCCACCGGGACCCCTTTTGGGTTGGGCCCCTTTGGGCCCCGAACCCCCCTTCCCCCCTTTTGGGGTTTTCCGGGCGGGGAATGGCCACCCGTTCCAACCGGAAAACTCCCAAGGGCCCTTTCGGAAAACCCCTTTACATGGGTTTGGGGGTGTTCCCCCGGGCGGAAACCCTGGGGGGGGGGAAGCCCTTGGGGGGGAAGACTTCAGCTTGGGGGGGGGCCAGGGGGGGGTGGCCTCTTGGGGGCCGCCAATGGTCCCCTGGGGGAAGGGGTTTTGTTGCCCCCCTCCCGGGGGTTACCCCTTAATGTGAGATAAATTTTTATTTTTTTTTTTTATAATTTTAAATTTTTAAAATTTTGGGATTTAAATATTAAAAAAAGTTATTGTTTAAACCCCATAATTACTAAAATTAAAATAATTTTTAAATAACAAATTTCCCCTTGATTATTATATTTTTAAATAATTTATAAAAATTAAAAATTTTTAATTTAAAATTTTTTAAAAAATTTTTTGTAAAAATTTTTTAATTATAAAATTAATTTTAAGGGTTTAACAATTAAGGGGAATTTTTCCCGGGGCGCCCGAAAGGAAGATTCAAATTAATTCTATTTAAATTTTATTCAACCCCTTTTAAATTATTAACCCATTTAACCCTTTTTCAAAATTAATTTAAAATTAAAGACTATGTTGTAAATTTTTTCAACTTTTTTTTTAAAATTAAAAAAAATTTTACAAATTTTTAAAATTTTTTATAATTTGCTATAAATAAAGACAAATTAAACGATAAGGGGGGGAATTTTAATTTTATTGACTTTCTTTATCTTTTAAATTTTAAAATTAAATTTTGGGACAAAAAATTATTTTTTTGGGGGGTTAAAATTCAAAAAATTTTTAATAATTTTTAAAAAAATTTTTTCTTCTTCTTGGTTAAAACCCCCGGTCGGGCGTTTTGGCAATTTTTGCCTCCCCTTTTTGGGTTCCGGTCCCCTTGGGGGGGGCCTTTAGCCAGGGCCGGGAAAAAAACCTGACCCTCAAACTCGGGATTGCCCTTTGTTTTTAAAACCCTTTGGGCCCTAATTGGGCCTACCCCCCGGCCCTTCATAATTGAATTTATTTTTAGGTTTTTAAAAAAATATTTTTTAAAAATATGATTTAAAAATTCCCCCAAAAAAATTTTTTAATTTAATTTTTTGGGGTTAATTAATTTTTATTAAATTTTTAAAAAATTAAATGTTTTATTATAATAGATATTAAAATTTAAAATTAAAAAAAATATAATTTTAAAATTTAATTTTATTTATCTATTTTTTTTATATTTACTTTTTAAAAATAATTCTAAAAATTAATTTGTTTTTATTTATTTATTATTTTAAAAATTTTAAAATTTTATATATTTTTTAAAAAATTATAAATTTTTTTTTTGGGATTAATATAAAAATATTTTATATAAAGTTTAAATTAATATTTTTTTTTAAAATTAATTAATTTATTTTATTTTTTTAAAAATAATTTTAATTTAATATTTAAAATAATAAAATATTTTAAAATTTATATTAAAAACTTAAATTTTTAAATTTTAAATTAAATAAAATTTATTTTAATAAATATTAAATTTTTAATATTTTAAATTAATTTTAATATTTAAATATTTATATAAATATGTTATATATATAAATTAATTATATTTAATATATATATATATTTATTATTTTTATGATAAATTTAATATTATATTTATTATTTTATATTAAATATATAAATTTATATATATATTTTTTTATATCTAATTTTTTTATTTTAAATATTTTTAAAATTTATGATTTTTAAGAATTTTATATATATTTAATATATAATTAAAATATTATTTAAAATATATTTATTAATATATTATTTTATAAATATATATTTAATATATTATATATAATTTATTATTTTATATTTATATTAATAATATTATATAATTTTAAATTATATTATATTTTTAAATTTTTAATAAAATATTATTTTTTATATTTTATTTAAATATTTAATATTTTATTAAAATTATATATAATATATATATAAAATATAAATTATAACCTTTATTTTGTTTTTATAATATTATAAATTTTATTTTATTTTATATATTTTAAATTAATTTTTTTATATTATCTTAAAAATATATATTTATATTTTATAAAATTTATAAAATATAATATATATATAAATTTCTATATTATAAAAAGTTTTATTATTTATATATATATATATTTTATATATTATTTTTATATATTTTAATTTTAATATATTATTTATTATATATATAATATATAATAGTAATATTTTTTATAATTTTTAATTTTATTATTATATTTTATTTTTATAAATATATAATTTATTTTTATATATATATAATATATTATATAATTATATATATATATATTTTTATTATATGTATTTTATTTTTTTTTTAAAAATAAATTTTATTTTTTTTAAAAAATTAAAGTTTTAAAAAATTTAAAAAATTTAAAAAATAAAAGATAAAATTTTTTTAGAATAGTTTTTTTTTTTAAATTTATTTATTAATTTTATATAATAAAAAAATTAAATAAATAAATTTATCAAAAACAGTTTATTATTTAATTTAATAATTTAAAATTATTTTTATTTTTTTTTTTAAAAATTTTTTAATTTTTTTTTTATTTAATATTTTTTTTTCTCAAAAAAAAACCCTTCTAATATATATATTAATTTAAAAATTTATTAAATTTATTTTAAAATATATTTTTTTATAAAAATTATAAATTTTTTTAAATTTATTTATATTATATAATTTATAATATTTTTATAAATATATTAAATTTAAATAGATATAGTTTAAAAAATATAAATTTATTAATTTAATTAAGAAAAAAAAATAAAAAAAAAAGAATCAAAACGAGTAAAAAATATTTTTATAAAATTTATTTTAAAATAATTTATAAATAAAATTTATTAAAAAATAATTATAAAAAAAATTTATTTAAATGAAAAATTTAATCATTTTTTTTGTTTTTTTAAAGATTATGTTTCCCCCCCAAAATTTTAGACGGGGAGAAAACCACAATTAAAAAAAATATTTTTTTTTTTAAAATTATTTATTTGTTTAAAAATTTAAAAAATTTAAAAATAAATAAACCAAATTTAAAATTTAAGAAAAAAAAATTTAAAATTATTTTAAATTTCTTTTATAAAATATTAATTTTTTTTAAAAATTTTATTAAAAAAAAAATTTAATTATTATATATATATTATATAATTTATAATAATTTATATATTTTATAAAAATATTTTATATATTATATATATTTTTCTAAAATTTATAATAAATTTTTAAAAATTATATTTTTAAAAAAATAAAATTAATATTAATTTAATTTTATTTTATTAATTAATATATATATTTTTTATGTATATATATATATATATATAAAATTTATTTATAAAATTTTATATATTATATAATGGGTATATATATTTTAAAATATTATTTTTTTTATATAATTAAATATATAATTTTATTATATATATAATTTTATATATTATATATTTTATATTATATATTTATACCCAAAAATTTTAATTAAAATTTTTAATAATAAAAATTTTTATATATATATATAAAAATTATTTTAAATGTAATTAATAAATAATTATTTTTAAAAAAATCTTAATTTTATAATATATATTATATTATATTAAAAATAAAAAAATTTTTATATATTATATATATTATTAATATTTATAAATAATATTTATATATATTTTATAAATATAAAATATATATATTAATTATGTTTTTTAAACTTTTTTAAACATATTTTTTAAATTTTTCACAAAAAATATAATTTTAAAAATTTAATTTTATATATATAATATAAAAAATTAAAAAAATAATTAAAAAATTAAAATCTTATAATAGTAAATATTTTTTATAATTATATATATTATTTTTATTATAAATTAAATTTAAATTTAAATTTTTAAATATAATATATTTTTAATAGTTTTAATTAAAATTTATATAAAAAAAATATTATATATATATATTATATATTTTTTTTTTATAATAAAATATATTAAATATATAATATAATTTATATTAAAATTATATTATCAAGGGGTAAATTATATAATTATTATATAAATAATAATATATTATATATATAATATTTTTATATATTATATATTATATTAAAAATTTTAAATTTTATATATTATAATAATTATATAATATATATTATATATTTTATATATATATATAATATTAAAATATTTATATTCATATTTTTTTAATAAATCATAAATTATATGTATTTATTTTATAAAAATTTTATTTTAATATATATATTCATTATATTATATATATTTTTTAAAAATAAAAAAATTTTTTTATATATATTTTATATTAATATTTTTAATATCTATTTATTTTTTATATTTTATTATAATTAAAAATTATATAATAAAACTTTTAAAATTATTATTATTATATTTTATATTATTTTATTATTTTATATAAAATATAATAAAATTTTTATTTTAAAATATTTTATATTATTATTTTTATATATTATTAATTAATATTAAATATATTATTTTTTATTATATATTATATTTATTAAAATATTATATATTTAATATATATTTTTTTTTAATTTAATAATACATATTATTTATATTATATTAGTTAATATATTTATTATTTTTAATAAAATTTATATATAATTTATAATATTATTATATGTAATATTATTATATATATATATGTATATATTATAATATATTAAAAATATAAAATTTTAAAATATATATTATAGAATATATAATAAAATATATATAAAATAATATATATATAAAATATATATATATAAATAATATTATATATACAAAATTCTTTCTCCTCCTCTCCCCCCTGAAATATATAATAATAAAAAAAAATAATTTTAAAAAATTATATCAAACAATTATAAATAAAATTTTAAATATATAAATAAAAATAATTAAATATATAATTATTTAACATAAATTATATAAAAATATTTATATAATAAAACATGTTTTTAAAATATAAAATATAAATTATAATAAATTTATATAATTTTAATTTTAAAAAATTAAAATTTAAAATATATATAAATGTTTACTATGTATATTATATTATTTTATCTATATTTTTAATATATATTTACATAATTTATTATATATATTGTATATATATATATTTTTTTTTTCTTCCTTTTTTTTTCTTTTTTACGGTAGGTTCATGTTTGAACCACCATGTTTGATAATTAATTGTATTTTTTTTCTTTCTTTCTTTCTTTTTATTGTGATGATCATGGAGTGAGTACGGGGTGGGCCCCATTCCTTCCACGGAGAGTGCCTTTTTCCCTTTGGGTATCATTCTCTCTATTTTATCCGGCTTGGACAGAAATGATTGGGGGTTTTACCCCCCCAGTGGCTAGGCAGGCTTCAGGTAAAATTTCCTTGCCCTAGGACACGGCCGGGCCGGTGACTCAACACTAACCGATTGCTGCATGAAGCCTTAGACCGATGCCTAACCAGGGGCCTCATTGTATATAAAATATATATATATAATATATTTTAAAATATTTATATATATATATATATTTTTATATATATTATATATATAAATTTTTTTTTAAATTATATATAAAATATAAGTTTTTTTATATTTATAATTAAAATTAAAATTATATTAATTTTATATATTAATTTTATATATTATTAATATATACTTTTATATATATTATATAATTTAATATAATATAATAAATATATTATTAAATTTTTAAAATATTATATATTTTATATATAAAAAAATTAATATAAAATTTTAAAATATATATTTATTTTAATTATATATATAATATATTATTTATTATAATAAATACAATACATAAATATAGTTTAATAAATATGTTATGATATTATTAATATATAATGATATATATTAATATATATTATATATATTAATGATAATGATTTATATATATATATATATATATTAATATATTTTATATATAATATTTTAAAATTTTATTATATTAAAATAAATATAATTATAATACAATGAGGCCGGTGGTTAGAGCATGGGTCTTAGCTTCAGACACAACTGAGTTCGGGGGTTTTTCACCGCCGGCGCGTTGTTCCTAGGGGCAAGAATTTCCCCTCGAACCTGCCAGCCACTGGGTGGGTAAGCCGCCAAAGCTTGCGGGTCCCAACCCCGGATAAAAAGAGAATGATTACCAAAAAGGTAACAACGGCATTTCCCCGGGAAAGGAACTGGGACCCTACCCGTACTCACTAGATATCCAAAAAAAAAAAAAGAAAGAAAAAAAAAAATAAAAATTTTCAAAAATGGGTTTTTAAAAGAAAAAAAAGAAAAAAAAAAAAAAAAAAAATAATAAATATTTAAAATATATATTTAAATATAGTAAAATTATATTTTAATATAGTAAAAATTATAATTAATATTAAAATTAATAATAATTTAAAATATAATTTATATTAATTTTAAAATTTTAATTTTTTTATAGAATTTTTTTTTTTTTTAATAATAAACAAAGTTATATTTTTAATATATAATTATATTATATAAATATATTATAATATTTTAAAAATATATAATATAATATATTATAAGTTTTAAAATATTATTTTTTTAAATTTAAAAAAAAAAAATATATTAAATATAATTTTAATTATATTTTATTAAAATTTTAAAAAAAAAAAAATATATGTTTTATATAATATTATATATAATATATATATATTATAATATAAAATTTTATTATAATTATATTAAAATAAAATTAAAATATATAATTAATTTATATTTATAATTTTTTTATATATTAATTTATATAAATTTATTTTACAAAAAATATTTAATTTATATGAAATAAATATATATTTTTAATATTTAAAATTATATAATTATATGTATATTAAATTATATAAATAAATTTTCAAAATTTATTAAATTAATATTAAATTTTATATATATTTAATTTATAAAATATAAAGTTTTATAAACAATAATTTTAATATATATATAATTAATATTAATAATATAATAATATAAAAAAAAAAAAATATTTTAATATAAATAATTAAAAATATAATAATATATTTTAAAAAATTTAATATAAATTTAAAATTAAATTTAAAATTTAAAAATAAAAAATATAATATATTAATGATTAATAATATAATAAATTTTTTTAAAATTATATAATAATATGTAATAAAATATAATAATATTTAAAAATTTTAAATTTAAAATTTTTTTTCCCCTTTAAAATTAAAAATTTTTATATTTAAAATTAAATTTTTTTTTATTTTATTTATTATATAATATATATTAAAAATTTAAAAATTATATATATATTTTTTAAAATTTATAATAATTATTTGGGGATTAAATTTTTAAAAATTTTAAAAAAACTTTAAAATTTTTTTTTAAAAAAAAAATTATTTAATATTTTATATTAAAAAAAATATATAAATTTTAAAAATTTTATAATTATAATTAAATATATTATTTTCTAATTAAACTTTTTATATTTATATTTTAAAATTTTTTAAAATATTAAATTTTAAAATTATTTAATCTTCATTATAATTTTATATATTTTATATTAAAAATTTTTATATAAAACATAATTAATTATTATTTATATATATAATATATATAAATTAAAATTAAAATTATTTAAAAAAATATTAAAATAATAATATATATAAAAATATATATAAATTTTATGGATATATAATATTTAATAATATATAAATTTAAATTAAAATTTTAAAAAGAAAATAAAGTATATAATAAAATTATAATATAATTTATAATAAAAAATAATATATAAAATTAAAAAATTTATATAATTATAATTTAATAAAATATATTTCTATATTATATATAAAAATATATTATATATTATAATATATATAATAATAAAATTTTTTAATATTAAAATATATTTATATAATTAAATATTATATATTATATTATAATTTTTTAATATTAAAAATAATTTTAAAATTTTTATATTCTATTTATAATATATAAATAATATATAAATATTTTTTAAATTTTATTATTTTTAATAATATTTTTTTATCTTATTCATTTAAAATTATAAATTTTTTTTTTTTTTATTTTATATATTAATTTATTATATTTTGGTTTTTTCTTTATTTTTTATTATTTTTAAAAATTTAAAAAAAAATTATATTTTTTTTTATTTCTTTTATTTTTTTTAAAATTTTTATTAATTTTTTAGTACCTTTTATAAAAAATATTATTTCATTTATAAAAAATAAAATTTTAAATTTTTTATATTAAAATATTATAATTTTTATATAAATTAAATATATTTAAAATTATTTAAAATATAAAATTTAATATAAAAATTTTTTTTGGGGTTAATTAATAATTTAAAAATAATTTTAAAAAAAAAAAAAAAATAAATTTTTTAATTTTTTTAAATATAAAATTTTTCTTTTAAAATTTTTTTTTAAAATTTAAAATTACTAATTTAAAAATAAAAAATTTAAAAGAAAAACTCTTTTTAATTTTTAATTTTTTTTCCCTTTTTTCTCCCAAATTACATTAAACCAATAGGGGGTTTTACTAACGGGAAAACCAAAAAACTCTCCTTAAAAAATGTTTTTTACTTAAAAAAATTTTTATAAATTTTTTAATTTTTAATTATTTATAAAAATTTTTAAATAAATAAATTTAAATAAAAAAGATTTTTTTTACTGTTGTTAAATGGGTTTTTTTTTGGGCCTTGTTGTGCCCCCGGGAAATGAGCACTTTAAAAACAACACCAAACCCTTTTCCCCAAAAACCCTTTCTTTTTAAAAATAACTTTTTTATTTAATTATTTTTTAATTTTTCCCTTTATTTATAAAAAATTATTTAAATTTTTTAATATATAAAAATATAATAATTTTTATTTTTAAAAAATATAAATTTTTTTATTTAAAATATAAAAAATAAAATATAAAATTATATTTATATATAAATATATTTTTATATAAATTTAAATATATAAAAATATTTTTATAATAATAAAAATAATTGAATAAAATTTAATTTAAAAAATTTTACATATATATAAAATAAAAATTAAATAAAATTTAATATATATATAATATTTTTATATATTTAAAAATTATTTATTTATATTTATTTAAAAAAATTTATATAATATATATTAAATTTTTATATAATTTATTATTAAATCTATATAAATTTATTTTAAAAAATATATATAAAAATTATAAAATTATATTATAAATTTTTATTTATATTATATTTTCTAAAAATATTATTATATATACTATATTATATTTAATTTTATTTTATAATATAATATATTATATATTAATATATATATTACTATATAATAAAATTTTTAATAATATAAAATATTATAATATTTATATATATATATATAATTATATCACTAAAAATATAATTATATATATAACTAATCTAATAAAATTTTATAAAAAATTATATAATATAATATTTAAAATTTTATATTATTTATAAAATATATATAATTTATATACTATAAATTAATTAAAATAATATATATTAATATTATAAATATATATTAAAAATATATAAAAAGATATTAAAAAATAAAATAAAAGTAATTTTTAAAATTTAAAATGAATATAATATATATTTAAAAATTTAAAATTTTATATAAAATATATATATATAATATAAAAATATAAATTTTTATATATAAATAAAATTTTATTATAATTTTATAAATATATAATATTAAAATTTTTAAAATTTTTTTAATAAATTAAAAATTTTATAAATAATTATTATTATATATATATTTTAATAATAAAATATTAAAAAAAAATTTTTTTATATATAATAAAAAAATATTATTATAAAAAATTTTATTAAATTTTTTTATATAAATATATATTTTTAATTTTAAAAAAAATTAAAATTATTTTATTTTAAAAAAATTTTTTTAAAATTTAATATAAAATTTTAATTTAAAAAATAGAAAAAATTAAAATTTTTTTAAAAAAAAAATAAAATATCAATTTTTTTATAATAATATATTTTATATATAAAAATATAAAAATTTTTATATTATTTAAAATATATATATTTTTAAATATCTTATATATATATAATTATTAATTTTAAATAATTTTATATAAAAATAATATCATTATAATTTATTATATTACTAATAATTAAAATAAATTAATATATATATATATATTATATTTATATATATATATATAATTACCTTAAATTAAATATTTAAAATTAAAATTTGTTTATTTTAAAAATTTAAAAATTTTTTAAAATTAAATCTAAAAAAGAAAAAATTTACCAATATTTTTAAAAAAAAATAAATATTAAAAAAATTTAATAAAATATTATTTATAAAATTTTTTAATAAAAATTAAATAAAATAATATTTTTTATAATTTTTATACTATTAAATAAATAAATTAAAGTATATTTAAAAATTTTTATTATATCAATTTAAAATTTTAATTTAAAATTTTTAAAATTTTTATATATTTAATTTTGGGGGAAAATTTTTAAAAATTCTTTAAATTTGACTTTTGGAAATTTTTTTTTGGGAATTTTTAAAAAATTTATATTTTTAAAAAAATTTTAAACAAATTTTAAAAAAAATTTGTAACATATGATTATTAAAATTTTAAAATTCTTAAATGAAAATTTTTCCAAAAAAAATTTGGTTTTTTAATTTTAAAAAAAATTTTAAATTATTTTAAAATTTTTAAAAATAAATTTTTTTTTTTTTATTTATTATTATTTTAAAACTCTATTTTTCTTTTTAAAAAAATTTATTACCTTTTTTAAATTTTTTAATAAATTTTTTAATATATAAAGGGGTAAGCCCCGGGGGCCTGGCCGGTTTTACCCGGGTTTTAATTTTTTTCAGGGCCCGGAAAAGGGGGGCCCCCTCTAATTTCCTGTGAAATTTGTCAATTTGGGAGAAATTCGCAACCCGTCCACCGGTTTTGGGGGAAAAATTTTTAAAAAAAAAACCCCCCCTTTAAAATTTAATTAAATTTTTTTAAAAAACCCCTATCGGGGAAAAATTTTGAAGGGAACCCAAAATTATATTCATTTCAAAAATATTTAACCCCAAAATTTAAAAATCCAAATTACCCTTATCTTTATCTATTCCCAAAATATCCCCTTTTTACCCTTTGGTTACCTTTAAATTTAAACTTCTTAATTTAACGTCTTTTTTCACAATCCCAAAATTTTAAAAATAAAATTTTTAAAACTCACTTTCCCCTATCAAACCAACCGATATCCCTTTTCGCCCCAAAAATTTTTTCCCAAAACCCCCTTTTTTATTTCTTTTCCCCAAATTTAGCTCTTTTTAGGCACCCCCCCCTAAAAAACCTTTCCCCCCCAAATTCTTAAAAACCCAGTTTGCTGATCCTAATCTTTTCCCGAGTTCTCCCGGGGGGCCCTGCCTTTGGAAAAACCTTTTTTTGGGGTTCCCCCCCTTTCCCCTCCTTTCCGGGAATTGTTCTGCCCCCTTTCCCTCTTTCCCCCTATCCATATTTCCCTCTCAAATCCCCCCTTTTCTCTTTACCCTTACTCCCCGCTTTTCCCCTTTTAAAGGGCCCGCCCCGGCGGGGGTTCCCCTTGTTGGCCCCTAAAATTTTGGGCCCGGCCGGCCCCCCGGGGCCCCCCCATTTCGGGGTCCGTTCCCCGCGCCCCGTTTTTGCTCTTGGGTCCCCCGTCCCTTATTTTTGACAAGCCCCCCGGGGCGGGGGTTGTCCGAAGGGTTTTCCCGGGCCCCCGCCGGGGTTTTGGGGGAAACATTCCTCCTGTCCCCAGCCCGGGGGGCTTTTTCCCCCGGCCCGGGGGGAACGGCCCGGTGCCCCCCCTTTCCCTTTCGTTCCCCCCAGCTGGGGTAGCCCCGCCGCCTTTTTATAACCCCCTGACAAAAGCCGGTTCTTTGGGATGGAACCCCGGGGGCCCCTGCTCGGCCCTCTGAGGGGCCCCCCCAAATGGCCACCCCGGTCGCCCCCCTTTTTTCCCCTTCCCCGCCTTTTCCCCCCCCGGCCTGGCCGGTCCCCGCCCGGGTTTGTCCCGGGGGCCCACTTGGCGGGGCCCCCCCAAAACCCTAAAGGCTGGGGTCCCTCTTGTAAAAAGGTTTTTCCCGGGCCCTTTTGGGGGGGTCAAAGGGGCGACATCTTTTCAGGGCCCAAAACCCTTTTTTTTATGAAATTTCCCCCAAAAATTGATTGCTTTGTCCCCGGGGGGGGGAAATAAGCCGCTCCGGGAACCCCTGGTCCCCGGGAACCAAATTTTGGGGGGGGATGTTTAACGGGGTTTGGGAAAACCCCACCAATTAAACTGACCGGGGGTAAAAAACCATAGGGAAAACCTTTCAATCCCAGGGCCCCCCAAAAAAAAAGGTTTAATAAAAGGGGTAAAAAAAATAAAATAAAAAAATTTTTAAAAAAAAAGGGTTTTTTTAAAAAAACCCCCCCAAAAAAATTTGTTTTAAAATTGTTTTTTTTGGGGGAAAATATTTTTTTTAAAAAAAATTTTTTTTTTAAATTTAAAAAAAAAATTTTTAATTTCCCAAAGGCCCCCCCAATCCAGGTTTTGCTCAATTTTCCCGGTTTAAAAGAGGGAAAAATGGGTTTCCCCAAATCCCCTGCCAAACAAGGCCAAGCTGGGGGATTCCCCCAAGGGCTTTGCCCCACAAGCCTCATGGTGGGTTGGCGCCTGCAGTGGCGCAGGCGGGACGAGTTCCAATCCTGCTCCCTTACCCAGTGGGACCCACAACCTGCCTTACTTGCTGAGTGGGTGGGACAACACCCCTTCCCCCAGCATATCCATTTATTCCTGACATTGCCGGTGGGTCTTTCTGGGGGGAGGAGGACTGGCAAGGCCCAGCTCCCCCGAGCCGCCCCATTACCCCAGGGTGACTAGGGGGCAAGAGTTGGTATGGAGCCAGAGCGTGTCCACACACTGGTGGGCCATAGCTCCGTACCACTGGGGCCTTTTTCGCACTGAGCTAGCCAGTGGTGGAAACTGCAAGCGAGAAGGCATGCAAGCACTTAACACTATCTAGGCTACCACACCATCGCTTCACATCACCATGCCGTAAAGCACCCACCCATAATATATATATAATATATATGATATGTATATAATATATATATAATATATGTAATATGAATAATATATATATAATATATTATATAATAAATAATATATATAATATATATAATTTATAATATATATAATATATATAATATATATAATATGTATAATATATATATATAAATATATATTTACATATATATAACATATAATATAAATAATATTATAATATAATATATATATATATATATATATATATATATATATATACTTATATATGAATGCACACACATGTACACATGTGCACAATGTGAGTATGTATGAATGCATGCACACACACACACACACACGGATTTATAAGTATTGGGTTAGTCTTAGATATGATAGTGGTGTCCGACTGCTGCCTTGAAGTTCAGTCCCTGCATGGTCAAATGCTATGGGAGTTCTTGCTATAGAAACAAATCCACTGCCTTGTGGCATATGTAAGATGAAAATGGCTTCAGAAATCAACCCTGAGTAAATCCAGAGCCATAGTCCCTAAACCAGTTTCGTTGTTGTTTGCAACCTTGTTCTGGCAAATCCTGTATCAGTCTTTGCTGTTTCTTTTGGATCCATCAGCTGCATGGAGAGAGGGAGCCTGCTGCATGGGCAACAGCTTGCTTCTTGCATGGTCTCGCCCAGGCATTGCTTCTACAAACTGATGAACTTACAGCCACAAATATACACTGGATGATTAAATAGGATAAATAGTGCATTTATATCCTATTTAAATATATATTACATGTGGAAATTGCTCTAATATCTGGTAGAGCCTCCTTTTGCCATTATCACTGCATCTATTCTCCATTCCATACTTTCATATGACATAGCTGTATGAGAATATGGGTGGGTGCTTCATGCTCAGGGTGAAGCGATGGTGTCGTAGCCTAGATAGTGATAAGTGCTTGCATGCCTTACCAACTCCTACCCCCTGGGGTTAATGGACAGTTGGGGGAGGTGGGCCTTGTGAGTCCCCCTCCCATCAGGAAACTCGCCGACAGCGTCATAAATAAATAGATATGCTGGGGGGAAGGGATTTGTCCCTAGCACTCAGCAAGTGAGGTGGGGGGTCTCGGAGCAGCAGGAGCCTCCAGAGGTATGGAATTATGGCCCACCAGTGTGCTGACACGCCCTGGCTCCATACCAACTCCTGCCCTTCAAACCCACTGGGGCTAATGAGCAGCTCAGGGGAGGTGGGCCTTGACAGTCATCCTTCCCTCAGGAAATTTGGGAGCCTGCTCAATCGATTCATGCTTGTGGTGAGGACGATGAAGTCAGCGAGAGCTTTACATACCTTATCAATGTCTCTTGGCTGTCAGACCAAGAAGTCAGTAGATAGATTGGTGTGGCAGAAGGAGCCATGAACTAGATCAACAAGAGATTATGAGATGTCAGTACCTATCAGAAGGACCAAGCTGCGTATCTTCAAGCCTTGATACTGCCAGTTTTGCTTTATGGAAGCGAAACTTGGACCAAA
>NW_023661490.1:0-12500 GCF_015228065.2 Penaeus monodon
TGGGATGGTCCGGGGAAAACATTATGTGTGTGAAAGAACTGGAGAAAGGAAACGCAGTAGCAAATTTAGGCCCATCGCATGTTTACCTCTGTTGTGGAAATTGCTGACAGGGATCTTAGCGGAAGAACTGTATGAACATCTTGAGCAACCAAACATTACCTTGGAACAAAAGGGATGTAGAAAAGGAAGCCGAGGGACAAAAGACTACTCATTGATAAAATGAGTGAAAAATTGTAAGATATGCTTAACATCACTGGCTGTTGCATGGATTGGCTACCGCAAAGCATATGACATGGTGACCCACAGTTGGATAGAGAAGTGTGAAATAAAGCAAGGATTTTCAGGGGGATAGCCTATCCCCACTCCTGTTTGTAATGACAATGATCCCATGACACTGATGCTGAGGAAGACAAACATTTCCTATGAAGTCGAAGAAAGGCGAGAGAATCAACCACTTACTGTTCATGTATGAGCTAAAACTATTTGCGAAAAATGAGGATCAAATAGACAGTTTAGTAAATACTGCAAGAATATTCTCAGAAGACATCAAAATGGAGTTTGGATTATCAAAATGTGATGTGTTAATCATGAAAAGAGGAAAGATAGTTGAAAGTGATGGCCTGTGCATGCCAGATGATACAATGATGAGAAATATTGAGGAAAGTGGATACAAGTATCTTGGTATTTTGGAAGCGGATGGCATTAAACATGATGAGATGAAAGAACAATTGACGAAAGAATACATCAGAAGAGTCAGAAACGTACTGAAATCAAAGCAAAATGGGGGAAACATAAATTCAGCCATCAATTCAAGAACGGTTTCAATCGTCATATATGGGGCGGGGATCATAAAGTGGACAAAGAATGAATTGGAAGAATTGGACAGAAAAACAAGAAATGATGACAATGTATAGTGCGCACCACCCCATAGCAGATGTTGATAGGCTATATTTGAAGAGATGTGACGGTGGGAGAGGCTTGATAGGAGCTGAAGAATGTGTGCAGGCAGAAGTAAATAGTCTTGACAAGACCTAGGTGCATCAGAGGAAAAAATGTTGAAAGAAGTAAGCCTCAGTAGTACCCTTGAAAACAAAAAGTATGGGAGGAGCAAAGAGGATATACAGAAGAAACATCAAGAGGAATATGAGAGTAAAGCACTGCATGGCCAGTTCCAAAAAGTTATAGAAAAGTAAAACGCAGTAAATCATGGGAGTGGTTGAAAGGGGCTATTTGAAGAAAGAAACAGAAAATACAATTATAGCAGCACAAGCTCTTTGTACAAGGAATATGAGAAAAACGGTGTATGGAGAGAACGTTGATTCAACTTGTAGGGTATGTGGTTCTGCAGATGAAACAGTGGCGCATATTGTCAGAATGCCAAAAACTAGCACAGAAGTATATAAAAGGTGAGACATGATAATGTTGCAAAAGTAGTCCACTGGAACCTTTGTGAGAAATGAGTCTGATCAGTGGTACACACACAAGCCTGAGAAAGTGCTAGAATCAGAAGACTGCAAGATTTTATGGGATTTCCCCATACAGACCGACAAGACACTAGAGCACTACAGACCTGATATCACTGTAACTGAGAAAAAGACCATCGACCCAACATGCCCATTTGACACACGTATTGAAAAGAAAGAAGAAGAAAAGTGTAACAATTACTGCGACCTGAAATATGAAATTGCAAGTATGTGGAGAATGAAAGATGTTGAAGTTATTCCAGTAACCCTCATTCATATCATCATTATTGTCATGATTATACAATTATGATAATTACCTTTAATAATTGCAAAATTGTCACTGATATCGAAAAAAACGTAATTTTGGAGTATACTCTCAATTTTTGCCGCTTTTTTATTCTTTATTATTTTTTTTTCATTTTTTATTATCAGTGGACAAAATTACTGTTATCATCATTATTATCATCATTATCATCATTACCATCACTCTCATTATCATTATCATCATTATTATCATCATTACCATCATCATCATCATTATTATTGCAATTATTGCAGTTATAATATGCCTTTTTGCAATTATACTAATAATAGCAACAACAGCAATAATAACAACAATAATAATAACAGTAATAACGATTTTATAAAAAAAAAAAAAATCAGTATTCTAATTATTATCGATATTCTTGTAATTAGTTCAGTTATAATAAGCTTAACTGCAATTATACCAACACATAAAAATAATAAAAATAATGATAATAAAAAAACAATAACAATAATAACAATACTATAATTACTAATATTATTATTATTATCATTATTATCATTAATATCATTAATATAATTATTATCATAATAATAATAATAATAATAATAATAATATAATAATAAATAATAATGATAATAAAATAATAATAATAATAATAATAATCATTCTCATTTATATCATCATTATTGTCATGATTAATACAATTATGATAATTATCTAATAATTACAAAAATTATCACTGAATTTGAAAAAACGTGATTTTGGAGTATACTCTCAAAAGGCTATATTTCGCTAGATTTTTCAGCTTTTAGACTTTTGGGAATTTTATTTTTTTCCTTTTTATTATAAATGGACAAATTACTGTTATTATCATCATTATTATCCTCATAAACATCATTACCATCATTCTCATTCTCATTATCATCATTACTGCAATTATTATCATCATTATTATCATTATTATTGCAATTATTGCAGTTATAATATGCCTTTTTGCATTTATGCTAATCATAGTAACAAAACCAATAATAACAACAATAATAACGATTTTATAATAATTATATATATCATTATTCTAATCATTATCGATATTCTTGTAATTATAACAGTTATAATATTTTTTTTCCAATTATACCAATAATAAAAATAATAATGATAATGATAACAACAACAACAATAATAACAATATTATAATTACTACTATTATCATTATCATCATTATTATTATCATTACAGTTATATATTTTTTTACTACTACTTCTACTACTACTAATAATAATACAATAATAATAATAATAATAATAATAATAATAATAATAATAATAATAATAATAATAATAATAATTCTCATTTATATCATCATTATTGTCATGAATAATACAGTTATGATAGTTATCCTAATAATTGCCAAAATAATCATTGCAATCGAAAAAAAACTCATTTTGGATTATACTCTTAAAATGTTATATTTCGCTAGATTTTGCCGCTTTTTTTCCTTTTCCTTCTTTTATTTTAAATGGACAAAATTAAATGTTTATCATAATTATTACCATCATTATCATCATTACCATCATAAAATTATCACTATCTTATCATCTCATCATTTTATCTCATTACCCAATCTATTAAACTTTTTATCATTATTTCATTTATCTTTATTGCAATTTTTTTGAGTTATATATCCTTTTTTGAAATTTAACCTAATTTAAAAACAACAAAAATAAAACAAAATAATAAAAATAACAACGTTTTTAAGAATTATTTATCTAATTATTCTAATTAACGTATTCTTGTATTTTATCACGTTATGAAAGTTTTTTTGTATTATCCCAATTTCAATTAAAATAATAAAATAAAAATAATAAAAAATACAACACTTTAAATAATAACAATATTTAATTATTCATATTGTTATTATTTTATATCATTATTATTATTATTATTACAGTTATAAATATATCTTTTTTTAAAAAACTATTCATTAAGTAAAAATAATGATAATAAAATAAATAATGAAATGATAATGATAATAAATGTATTATTATAATATAATGATAATGATAATGATAAGTAATATAATGAAATATAATAATAAAATAATAATATTAAAAAATAAAATAATAAAATAATAAAAATATAATGATATAAAAATAATAATAATAATTATAAAAAATAATTTTCTTTATATCATCATTCGCATGTTTAAAATAAAAATTGATATTACCCTAAAAATTGGGCAAAACATCACTAAAATAAAAAATGCTTTTTGGGATAATACTCTCAAATGGTTTGTTTTCCCTAGTTTTTTGGCCGCTTTTGATTTTGATTTGTTTTTTTTTTTTCCCCTTTTTATTATAAATGGAAAAAATTCCCTTTTTTATCCCTTTATCACATTCCCATCCTCTCATTATGATTATCTCATTATTTTCATTTTATCCCCTTTATTTTAATTTTTTTCATTTAAAATGTTTTTTTTTCAATTATACTAATAAAAGAAACAAAAATAAAACGTTTTAAAATGTTTATTTTATCATTTTCAAATTAATCGATATTCTTTAATTTTATTTTAAAATAAGCTTTTTTTGAAATCATACCTTATAAAAAAAATAATAATGATAATGAAACAAAATAAAAATTTTTAAACAATATTATAATTACACTATTATTATCATTATCTTATTATTTTATTATTCTGTTACCCGACCCCCTCGTCTCTCTCCCACCAACAAAGGCAGGCTAGGCAGACGGCGGCTATCCAGGGGGTCGTAAACCTGAAACTCCAGAGGCCCGAGCACCACAGCGTCCAGAACACCGGGAGGGAAAACCCCAAGTGGCGAGGCAGGGCACAAAAATAAACACAAAGACACTCTTTCCTTTTTAACCCAAGTTTTTTACCGTACACTTTTCTATGGGCCAATACGGGGGGAACCACATGTCACACGCACATACGTTTATACAGGGCAAAAAATTTATCAGGTCAAAAAGGCCCACAGGTCTTCACAGGAGCACACCCAACCCGTCTCCCCTGGCTTTTTTCTCCGCTCCTCCGCTAACGCCACTGCGTCTGTTTGCCCGGTCCCTTCATGTTAACACTCCCAGGTCATTTTTTTTCTGTTAAAACATTTTCGCACGAGACAAAGACCCCTGGCTTTCCCTATCCCCCCCATAAGAAAGGGTCTGCTCGACATACCTAAACATGAAAAAACTACAGAAAATTTAAAAAAATTAGCCCCTCGGGAACAAAAAAAATTTTTTCAAACAAAAGGTAACCGTAATTGAAAACAGTTCTCGAAACAAAAAAATTTTCATCCAGCGCGGCTTTCTTCGCTCTCGCTGGGGGGTCGCTCGGGAGGGGGTTTGGGGGGCCGGGGTAATTGGCGTGGCCCCCTGAGGGGTATCTCCTCCCCAAGACCGGCTCGGTCCCCTTTGACGTCTTTTTTCATCCCCCTCACCGTCCAAATGCTCGTCCTCACCGGTCAGCGTCTGCCACGTCCTCATCGCCGCCCCCTGGGCAACGCTCTTTTTTTTCCCATGGCCCAGATAGCTTCCGGGCCCATGGTAACCCCACCCCCCGGGTCCCGTCGCACACCGTCCACGTGGAAAACCCGACGGTCTTTTTCCCGCCCCTGCGATTCGTAGGTGCATCAAGAGGGCCGCTACCACTTTTTCCCTTCCCAGGGGCTCTGTAGCTTGGGCGAGACCCCTCGTTTCCGACGCGGTTTGCGCCACCTCGCACCTATGTTGCCCCTCATTCCCCATGCGCCGGTCTGGGGTCCCCCTTCAGGGCATGGCCGACTACCTTGAGCTTGGCACGCCTCTTCGGATCTCCACTTCCTCACAAGCCCACTTTCACCAGCTGGCACCCCGGCTTTTGGAGAGTTAGCTACCAAACACTGAAACTAACCCCCCCTTCCAAAAAGGGCTCCGCCCAACCGCTACGCCATCACCCGCGCAGGTTTTGAATGGGCTCCCCGGGCCCCTCTACTCACGCATCACTCTTGACATCGACACCGGAATTCCAGCGTCCGGGGGGCAAGGTGCAGTCGTCAGCCAAACTCCCTCCACACCACCTCGGGAAAGCAAGGGCACATCTTCACCGTGCCCCTCCCCAAGCTTCCGTCCAAGGTCGAACCCCCGCTTACTCTGCTGGTAGAAGGGGCCCCAAAAGCAGTGTCGTCTGATCGGCCACATACACCACCCCGCTCCCCGCCCCTCCCCACGCCAATACAGCCTCCCCCTGGCCCCTTGACTGCACACAATGCCCCGGGACACCCCCGTCCTGTGGTCGTCTGGAAGTTGCATGTGGCCACATATCGGGGCCTAGGGGCTTTTCAGCCCCCCGTGTCCCCTTCAGGCGCTGCTTCCTATCTTTGAGGCCCCCCCCTCATGTGCTGGTTTTCGGGGCTTACCCCAAGTCCCGGGCCGGGAACCGAAGACGGCTGGGTTTCGGCCCCCTTCTCCCGAGTTTCCGCCTGTACCACTTCCCTTTGCCCTTTGACACACTCGATGGTGTCATACCTACCAAAGTCTTGCGCACTGCTGGAAGGGATCAGAATCCGTCCGGGTTGAGGGACGGTTTTTCCGCTCCCTCTGACCTGACTACGTCCCCGTGCCCCACCTCCCGCAGCCCCACACACCTTGGAAAGTGCTCGGAAATCCCTTCCCAAACTACCTTTTCCACTTTAGCCTTCCCGGGCCCCGAGGTCCGGGGGGGCTGAGCACTGGCCTAAACCCCCCGTTGCCTTCAGGAAGCCTCAAAATCCAAAGGCCCCCGCCACGCCACCCCGCAGTCCTCGGGTGTGCCGCTTGCGTTAAATTTGCACTGCGGTCCTCAAAGCATCAACAAAAATCGGAGCCAGGACCCCAACTCTCTTCCGCACCGCGGGTACGACCCCCTTAAACCCGCCCTCCACTCCCGCCCAGCTGGGACAGTGTCTCGCCACGCTCCTATCCCTTCCAGCGCGCCCGATAACCTCGGCGGTGGGGTGCCCGAAACGGCGTTTTAAAGCCCTGCCCGGGGGGAAGGGCTTTGGGGGTGGTGGGAGATGCCCCACACTTCCACCCCGGGGCCCCTTGCGCTGTTACCAGCGCAGGGCCTTCTCTTTCCTGGTCCAGCCTGGCAATGCCGCATTTTTAAATTGGGCACATAGCCTCCCAGCCCCCTTCCCGTCGTACTCACTGGGTTACGCCTCCGAATTTGGGGCCGGAGGCTGCGGGTGGGGAAAAGCGTGCCGTGACTAACACGCCCCCGGGGGGGGGAAGGGGGGGGGGGGCACGAGGCGGGTTGACCGGTCCCCAGTTTGCCGCCACCTATCCAGGGGGTTTCCGATGGGCCCCAGCCTTCTGCCCGCGACCACTGGCTCCGACACGATCTCGAGGGCCCGGGGGGTTTTTGCCACGGACCCCCCGGCGACCCCAGTAAATTGACACTCGGCATCTTTGCCAGAACCCCCCGTCTGCCCTTCTCGTTGCAACGTTAAAACTCGTGACGCCGCCCTTTTCCCCCCTTCTCCCCGGCCCTAACCTCGCCCTTTTAGAGTCTGACCTCCCCTCATTCACTCTTCACGCTGGGAGGGGCCTTTTCGGGGTACTGCTGAGTTTTCCCTCTTTCCCGATGCAAGATTTTCTCTGAGCCCTCAAAAAATTCCCAGAACTTTCCCTGCCTTTCCCTTTCTGCATCTCGAGAGATGGTGCGCCTGCTCTTTTTGCCCCTTTTTGCCATTTCCTCCCTCCTACGGCCCCAAAGGCAGTGATCAGGTCTATCGGTCGGCTTCACCCCACTCGGCCCGCCCCCGTCATACCTCCTCCTCCCCCATGGCTGCTGCCATCTTGGGGAAAAAATAAATCGGCGCTCTCACTGATCAAGGGGAGGCAGCGGGGGTTTTATCCATGGGGCGTGAACACTGAACACTCCAAGAGGGGACCGAGCCCCGCGTCCCCGAAAACCAGGAGGAAAACGCCCAAATGGCGAGGCGGGCACGAAAAAAAACACAAAAAATCTTTCCTTTATTTACACAAGTTATTTCCCTAAAATTTCTAAAGCCAATACAGGGGGAAAACCCGATGTCACACTGCCCGATCACTTATAACAGGGCAAAACAGTTTTCAGGCCAAGGCACACACGGGTCTTCACCGGGGGAGCCCCCAAATCCCTCTCCCCTGGCTTTTTTTCCTCCCCTCCTCCCCCAACAGCCACTGCGTCATTTGCCCCGGTCCCTTCATGTTACAACATGCCCAGGCATCTTTTCATGTTTAAAAACATGTTTCGCACAGAGACAAAGACCCCTGGCGTTGCTTACTATTTTTTAGATATAAAAATTATATTTTTTTTAAAAATAATAAAAATAATGTAAAGGGGAATAATAATAAAAATTATAATAAAAATAATATAATGGTAATATAAATAAAAATAAAGATAAAAATTTAATAATTATTATTACTATTTTTTCTAAATTTTTTATAATGTTTTTCATTTTTCGCATTATTATCAGTTAAAAAAAATTATAATTTCTCTATATGCCAAAACATCATTTAATCGAAAAACGTCTTTTGGAGTATCTCTCAAAAGCTAATTTCCCCCAGATTCAGCCCCTTTTTTTTTTTGGGTTTTTTTTTTCTTTTACCTTTTTTTTTATAAATGGAAAATTACTTTTATTTTCATCATTTTTATTATCATTACCTTATTCCCTTATTTATTATCAACTATCATTATTAAATTATTGCATTATTGCATTAAAATATGCCTTTTTTTTAATAAAGCTAATATAAAACAACAAAAAAAAACAATAAAATGACAAAAAAACATTAAATAATTTTTATTCATTATTCTTATTATTATCGATATTTTGTATTATTAAGTTTAAAAAGCTTTTATGCAATTAACCAAATAACAAAAAATATGATAAAGATAACATCAATAATATTAAAAAATTATAATTACATTATTATATTATCATTTTATAATTAATATTATTATTACGTTATTTAAACTCTTATTTCAATAAAGAATTTTAAAGTTTAAAAAAAATAATAATAATAATAATAATAATAATAATTCTCATTTTGTCATCTTTTGTCATGATTTTTAAAAAGTTTTGATAATTCCCTAAAATTTTCCCCAAAAAATAATTGAAATCGAAAAAAAAAAATCATAATGGAAATACTCTCAAAATGGGAAAATTTCGCTAGATTTTTCGCTTTTTTCGCTTTCGGTTTTTTTTCTTTTTTCCCTTTTTTTTTTTTTAAAAGGACCAAAAATTATGTTTTCCATCTTTTACATCATTATCTCTTACCATCAATTTTTTATTATCTTAATCATTTTCATCTTATTATCATCATTATCATAATTCTTATCATCAAAATTTTCTCATTATCAAATTTTTTCATCTTAACTTATTTTTCCCAAATTTTTCAAATTTTTTTTTAATTTTTTACTTACAATTATTCTAAAATAACCCCAAATTTTAAAAACAATAAAAACTTTTATAATAAATTTTTCTTATAAAATTATTCCCCAAATTTTATGATTCCTTGTAATTTTACGTTAAAACTTTTTTTAATTTTACCTATAAAAAAATAATAAAGATAAAAATAAAACAAAAATAATAATAAAAATTTATTATTACTTTATTATTTTATTTCTTATTTTTATCATCATCATTATTATTATTACAGTTCAATATACTTTTTGTAAAATCTAAACGTATTAAAATAAAAAAATTAATAATAATATAATAAAATATTAAAAATATTAAAAAATAATAATAAAAATAATAATAATAATAATTCTCATTTATATCATCTCATTGTTTGAGTAATACAATTAATTTATAATTACCCCAATAATTGCCAAAATCATCATTGAAATCGAAAAACGTCCCTTTGGAGTATAATCTGAAAAAACTATATTTCGCTATATAGTGCCGTTTTTCGACTTTTTGGGGTTTTTTTTCTTACCCTTTTTTATTATAACTGACACAGTTACTGTTATTATCATCATTCTCATCATTACCCTCATTCTCATTATCATTATCATCATTATTATAATCATTATTGCAATTAAAATTTTCCCTCATATAATCATTATTATTGCAATTATTACAATTACAATATGCCTTTTTGCAATTATACTAATAATAGAAAAACAACAATAACAAAAACATAATAATAACTATAATAACAATTTCATGATAATTATTTATATCATTATTCTAATTATAATCGATATTCTTGTAATTATTACAGTTATAATAAGCTTTTTTGTGAATTATACCAATAATAAAAATAAAAATAATGATGATATAACAACAACAATAATGATAACAATATTTTGATTACTATTATTATTATTATTATTATCATTATTATAATGATTATTATTATTACATTTATATAATATCTTTAAGTTATATAATAATAATCATAAAAGTAATAATAATAATCATAAAAGTAATAATAATAATAATAATACAAATACATAATAATTTAATTATTATTATAATAATAATAATTAATAATAATAATAACTAATAATAATAATATAATAATAATATCAATATTCTCATTTATATCATCATTATTGTCATGATTTATAAAATATAATAATCGCCAAAATCATCACTGAAATCGAAAAAACGTCATTTGGAGTTACTCTCAAAAGGCTATATTTCGCTAGATTAACCGCTTTTTTCGACTTTTGGATTTTTTTTTCCTTTTCCTTTTTTATTATAATGGACAAAATTACTGTTATTATCATCATTACCATCATTCTCATTATCATATCCTCATTATCACCATTATTATCATCATTATCACCATTATTGCAATTATTATCATCATCATCATCATTATTATCATTATTATTGCAATTATTGCAATTTAATATGCCTTTTTGATATTATATAATAATAACAACAGTATAATAACAATAATAACGATTTTATAGTAATTATTTATGTCATTACTCTAATTATTATCGATATTCTTTTAATTATTACAGTTATAAGAAGCTTTTTTGTAATTATACAAATAATAAAAAATTAATAATGATAATAATACCAACAACAATAATAATATTATATTACAATTACTATTGTTATTATTTTTATCATTATTATTATTATTATTATTAATTATTACAGTTATCAATATATTTTTTTGTAATAATACAAATCATAGAAGTAATAATAATAATAATAATAATAATAATAATAATAATAATAATAATGATAATATTAATAATAATTGTAATAATAATAATAACGATACTACTACTACTACTACTACTACTACTACTATAATAATAATAAAATGAATAAATAAAAATAATAATAATGATAATAAATCTCCTTTATAGCATCATTATTGTCATGATTAATACAATTATGATAATTACCCTTATAATTGCCAAAATCATCAATGATTCGAAAATACGTCATTTTGGAGTTATCTCTGAAAAGGTTTTGGGAATTTATTTTCTTTTTCCTTTTTATTATAAATGGACAGTATCATTGTTACTATCATTATTATCATCATCTTTATTATCATTACCATCATTCTCATTATCATCATTATTAGCATCCTTATTGTAATCATTATCATCAATTATTGTAATCATTATCATCATTATCATTGTTATTATCATCATTATTGTTATCATCATTATTATCATTATTATTGTAATTGTTGTAGTTATAATATGCTGTTTTACAATTACACCAATAAACAACAACAGCAACAAAAATAATGATAATAATAAGAACATTAATTATAATAACTATTATAATTACTATAATAATAATAATTATTATTATTATTGATATCATTATTATCATT
Source organism: Penaeus monodon (assembly GCF_015228065.2). Taxonomy (NCBI): domain Eukaryota; kingdom Metazoa; phylum Arthropoda; class Malacostraca; order Decapoda; family Penaeidae; genus Penaeus; species Penaeus monodon. The sequence continues at coordinate 11,566 of NW_023661490.1, forward strand.
ATTATCATTATTATTGCAGGTATAATATATCTTTTTGTGATGATGCTATTAATAAAAGTATTAATAATAAAAATAATAATATTTGTAATAATAATGATAATATAATAATTATGATAATGATAATAATAATAATGATGATGATGATATAATAATAATAATAGTAATAATAATAATAATCTCATTTATATCATCATTATTGTCATGATTATACAATTATGGTAATTATCCTAATAATTGCCAAAATCATCACTGAAATCGAAAAATGTGATCATTACCATTATCATCATTATTGCAATTATTATCATCATTATCATCGTTATTATCATTATTATTGCAATTATATAACTGATAACAACAACAAAAAGAATAATAACAGCAATAATAATAACAATAATAACGATTTTATAATAATAATTTACAGCATTATTCAAATTATTATCTATATTCTATTAATTATTACAGTTATAATAAGATTTTTTGCAATTATACGAATAAAAAAAAAAATATAATGATAATAATAACAACAATATAATAATAACAATATTATTAATTACTGATTATTATTATCATCATTATTGTTATTATTATTATATTATTTATTATTACAGTTATAATATATCTTTATGTAATAATACTAATCATAAAAGTAATAATAATAATAATAATAATAATAAAAAATAATAATAATGTTACGCCGGCCGCCTCGTCTCTCTGCCACCAACACAAGGCAGGCTAGGCAGACGGCGTGTTATATATAGGGTCGTGACACTGAACAGCTCAAAGAGGCACCGAGCACCACAGCGTCCCAGAAAACCACAGGGGAAACGCCAAGTGGCGAGGCAGGGCACGAATATAACACACAATGACTGACTTTCCTTTATTTCCACAAGTTATTTTACCCGTACACTTTTCTATAGGCACAATACAGGGGGGAA
>NW_023661491.1:0-17456 GCF_015228065.2 Penaeus monodon
AGTCTCCGAGCTGGCTGGCCCCCCATGGCCAGGTAGGCAATCGAGGTGAAGTTCCTTGCCCAAGGGAGCAACGCACCGGCCGGTGACTCGAACCCTCGAACTCAGATTGCCGTCGTGACAGTCTTGAGTCCGATGCTCTAACCACTCGGCCACCGCGGCCTACTTTTTTAACGGTAGGTTCATGTTTGAGCCGCCGTGGCCACAGCATGATACTTAATTTATTATTGCTGCTATTATTAAAATCATCTTTATTGTCTTAATTAATATCTTCCATAGTAGTAGGATCATTATCATTATCACATTTGATATTATAATTATCATGACTATTTTCGTTTATGATTTTATTGTAATTATCATTCTTATTAGTGTCAGTATCATTATCATTAATTGATCGTTATAAAAGCAGTATCATTAGTTAATAATTGAGTGAATTTCACCCTGACTACGGCGTTCCTATTCCCTGACGTCACTACATGCCCTTTCTGTTTTTTTTTTCTCTTCCTTTCTCTTCTTTTTTTTCTTTGTACCTTTCTCTCTTTCTCTCTTTCTTTGTACCTATTATTTATTGTTCTCTTTCTTTGTACCTTTCTTTCTTTCAATGAAAATGAGCTGTACTTTGATACCTTTGTAATTAACTCTCCTTAATCTCGCCCTTTCTCTTCGACTAATTCACTTCTTTACCTTTATTTTCCTCTTGTTTATGTCTTCCTATGTCTCCCTTTTCGTACAAATTCTTCGCCTTTTCTCTTTCCTGTCTTTGCTTCTTATTCGTGACATTTTTTTTTGCATTTCATCCTCTTTATATAATATACTTTAAGTTTGTTTTTAATCCCTCATACACCTCTGATATTCGAAACTGACAAGTGTGTGTTTACCTGGCTGACTGTGGCGTCCTACCTCTTCTTATAGCAAGTAAGCGTGGAATGAGTTTTGTATCCATTGCAATATTCAGATTGTATTAATTAAATGCATGATCGGGCTATTTGCTCACTTCTTTGTTTCCCTAATCTATATGTCAGTTTGTCTGTTTGTTTGTTTGTTTTTTTCCTTTTTTAAATATAGATTATTATTATTATTATTATTATTATTATTATTATTATTATTATTATTATTATTATTATTATTATTATTATTATTATTATTATTATTATTATTATTATTATTATTATTATTATTATTATTATTATCATTATTGCTATTATTATTATTATTATTATTATTATTATTATTGCTATTTTTATCATGTTTGTTTTTATTTGGCCTTTCAAATCAGCCCGTTGACGAAATTTTTTTGATGATGACAACGGGATCATTTCAGTTGCAAATTTACTGTTTTAAAAAACACCCAAAAGTCATTTCTTGTAATGCACTAGACCTGCTTTGGATTATAATAGTATTAATTACAATACTCTTTAAGTAAATATGATGATTAAGAGGAGGAAATGTAAGATGATAATGATAATATTATGTAATATGATGGGCATATATAAATATACACACACACATTTATATATATGTATAATATGTATAATGGTTAAATTTATCCGAAATATATGTATAATGTGGATGTGACGTGATTTCTAAAATCTAAAAAAAGACTTTTCAACCGGCTGATCAGACAGACATATTATTTATTCTTTTATTACGATCATCTGAATATGACCAACGCTGACGAAAGGACGCTCTATACTTAACTGATAGAAGAAGAGAGTGAGCTGCATACTCCTGCACAAAGACACGTAACACTAAGGATATTAGGAGGCCCGAAGTAGAGGACCCGCCAGACGCCAAGGGAAAATCAGTTCTCACTGGAAAACAACTCCAATGACGATATTTAGAATAGCGAATCGTACTCTTCTTTTCATATGTTAAAGTGTAATTCAAAAGCACCTCGATTACCCATTGCTCTAAAAGCACTTGCGTGGAGTCGAAGGCTATTTCATGAATGATAAATACTATAGAGAGAGGTGCATTATACTATGGTCATTTGTATGATCTGTCTAATGGTATAACGGCGGTCAATTGTTGGGTTTCTGTTCTATAAATGGCTTATCCAGGTGGCTGATTTCCTTTTTTTTACCATCTTCATAAAAAGTTCATTTTACGTCACGTCAAGCTTAATGGTCTTTAATTCATAATTTGCGATTTTTTGACTATTTGTGGAGTATGATGTTGCACATTTTGCACCAGTTGTCTGTTGTAGTCACTTTGTAGAACTTTCGTGGATCCTGCTTTTACATTCTGCATATATTCCAGGCGCCACAGTTTTTCTGAACTACTCAAAGCTGTTCTTAATTCATTTATAGTTATTAATAGGTTATTAATGTCCATCGTAAGCTTAGAATTATATTAATGTGTTCCATTTCAAGGTCTGTCCGTAATCAGGTTGAGATGAGATATGTTATTTATTAATTTGTCCCACAAACTTCTGGTTTTATTGTTGTCTGTTTATTCATTATAGAAATCTGTGTCGCTGACATACCTGTTACCTGTCAAGAGAATCTACTTCATTTCACATTTCTTCATGTGGGCTTATCCATGTCTGTTTTATGTGTTCATGTTTTAAAGAAATGTCCATTTTTTTCACTTCTTTAGGATTTTTTTCGTGTTAAATGCTTTAGAAAAAAATCGTATAGTAGAATGTTAGAGCTTATATCTTCTGTAATGTCTTTCACCAAAACATTTCCTTCTCCACTTAATTGCTTGCCAAAGTCTCCTCTGAACTATGTTTCTGTTTGCACATTCTGAGATATCTTTATTCACCCATGGTGTTGTGTGTGTGGTGTGTGTGTGTGTGTGTGTGTGTGTGTGTGTGTGTGTGTGTGTGTATGTGTGTGTGTGTGTGTGTGTGTGTGTGTGTGTGTGTGTGTGTGTGTGTATAAAATTATATATATATATATATATATATATAAAATATATATATATATTTTATATATATATGAAAACTTAGTAGCCTCTAAGAACCCCTTAATGAATCAAAATAATTATACACATTTATCTAAGTATACTAAGCTTTTATATGCTATCATTTTCAGCCTCCGTAGTTCAGTAGTACCGCCTCTGACTCGGAACCCGTGAGATTGAGTCACGCGCAAAATCATTTTCTTTTGTGTATGCCATTTTCTCACCTTTTTTTACTCACATGGAACTCCTGAGAAGTATGGCCCGGCTGGACAAGCACTCTGGCAGTTTAGATGAAGAAATAATCAAATGGAAAGACAGAAGTAACCGGGAGATTTAAGGAAAATTAAAATCAGAATCAAGGTTGAAATTTGGGGTAAGCAGACAGAAACCAGATAACATTACATGAAAATAAGAATATGGATAATTCGTTGACAGATATCACTCATGTTGTTACGCTTGTAATTAACACCATTATCAGCATTATCATTTGCATTGTTATTTATCTTATTTCATTACTGTCATCATCATTGCCATCATTATTTTTTATTTAATTCTAAATATTTTCCCGGCGATGTTATTGTTGATCTTAATATGTGTGGTTGCGAGTATGCCCGAACCGCAGATATACCTTGATATATACTAAGATGCAACTATGAGATTATACCAAACCAAACTTTTTTGTCTATTACTATATTTGCATGGTGTGAAAATACATATATACATTATGAAAGCATCATCCTCTATATACATATAATTCTCATTATCAAATCATTATTATCATACTGACTATTATTATTGTCATTATCATCACTGTTGTTGTTGCTGGTGTTATTGAAGCAGTCATAATATCATTAATATTGTTAGTATCACAATCATTATTATTAATATCACTATTATTATTGTCTTTATTATAATCATTATTTTCTTTCTTGTTATCATCATCGTTACCTATACAGCTACTGTTTTGCTGACATTATTTTTATTATCATTATAGCTGTTGTTATTGTTGTTGTTGTTATTGATATTAGCATTATCATTATTATCATTATCATTATTGTTATTATTATTATCATTAATATCATTATCATCATCATCATCACCATCACCATTATTATTTTCGTCAATACCATAATATTATTATTATTATTATTATTATTTTTATTATTATTATTATTATTATTATTATTATTATTATTATTATTATTATTATTATTATTATTATTATTATTGTCTATCATCATCATCATTATTATGTAAATTGCTGTTCAAGTCCTGGTATATTGTAAACCGACGTGTAAAGTGGGGAAGCTGATTATTACCAATAATCAAAGGTTCCTCGTTCGGGGTTCTTACTCAGTACTCTAATACTCTCCTCAATATCATGGCTGTCCTAATAATTTTTGTTTTTTGTGCAAAGTGGATCTTTAGCTCTATTCCGATTTGTTCCATAAATGTCTTTAAATTTTGTGTTACACTTCCAAGGGCTCCTACAATAACAGGTACCACAGAAACTTTTCGAAGACTCCAAAGCCTTTGGATTTCCCGTTTAATGTCCTGATATTTTTCAATTTTTTCTTTCTCTTTTCATCTATTCTCTTTTATCCAGGGATGGCAACACCAATAATTATTGCAAACTACTCAACTTTATCAATAATGACAATATCAGGCATTCTTGCTTCGATGGTGTGATCACATTGAATATTCATGTCCCAAAGAAGCTTATGAGTGGTATTTTCCGATACTGTATCTGGGCTGTGTTCGTACCATTGATCAGACCTTTCAAGCATAAACTATTTCACAAAGTTCCAATGAATCATTTTTGAAAACATTATCGTGTCTCCTCTTAAAATAGGTCTGAGCCAGCTTCTTGCACTCACTAAGTTTACATAATCTACATGCCGAGGAATCAGCTTTTTCCTCTTTCTTTACATAATCTACATGCCGGGAATCAGCTGACTTATCAATGTTATACTTTATATAGTTTGTTCTGATAGCTTGCTCTTGAGCAGCGCATATCAACGCTTCTGTAGTTATTTTCAGATCAGACTTTCTCATCCAACTCCAGTTTTGTCTTTATCCGTTGTTACAGGCTTATCACTAACAAACTGACTATACATTTGTTTCCCTATCCAGGCCTACATTCTCTTTTCTCTCATCGATTTTTTTTTAAGTCATCTTTACTACAACTTTTTAAAAAATTCCAAAATACCGACATCTTTGACACCTTGCAACAATCTCTCATTAGAATGTTTGAGGCATCGACCCAGGTTGTTCTCTTCACTTTTGATAACACCTTCGCAGCTCATCAGTCTTCTTCCACCATCCTTTCTACTAAGATATAGTCTATCTATTATTATTATTATTATTATTATTATTATTATTATTATTATTATCATTATTATTGATATTATTATCATTATCATTATCATTATCATTATTATTATTATCATTATCATTATCATTATTACTATTATTATTATTATTATTATTATTATTATTATTATAGTGATTATTATCATTATAATATTCATTACCATTATCATTATCATTATGAACATCAACATTGCTATTATAATCATTATCATTATTGTTGCTGTTAATTTCGCTGTTTCTTTTGTGAGAGTAGCTGTTAATTAAAAAGTCACAGCATATATCATTATAGTTGGTACTTTTTATTATAAGAATCATTATCGTTACTTCTGTTAGTAGTCTTATTTCATTAGAATTATCATCTTCATCACTGTCATTATTATTATCGTTTCATTATCATTATCAACATTATTATTATTATTGTTCTTTTCCATTAGTAGGAGTAGTATCGTTAGTAATATTATCGTTGTTTATCATCGTTGCCCCGATGATAAACACGAGCATCTGCATTATAGTCATTTAGTGTAATCATATGAACATGACCAATTTACATGAATCACACACTACACTTGCTTAATTGAAAGGGGCAAAGGGCCACATTCATCCAGGTAAACACTCAGTTATCCAAAGAGAGGTCTGTCCACATCCCTAGCCGAGACCTCTCTCTCTCTCTCTCTCTCTCTGCAACTGCCCTGAGAATTAAAATTTAATTTAACATAAAGTGTATAGCATTAAAAGTGTATAAAATATTTTAAAAATGGGCACAAGTGAAAAAGGAGAAACACGGAAACATAAACAATTGAAAATAAAGTGATTTAGGAAGAGGCTATATTAACGGACCAGTAAGTGTGGTACATAGGGTTAGTGGTGTAGAAGTAGCGTTGCATATAAGAAGAGTGTTAGTCTAGGGATGTACAGCAGAATTCGCTTTCATCAAACCTGCGCGCGCACAACCCCTTGCAGGGCGGATGAGTCCTTAGATTTCCTCGTATAGAGAGACTCGTTATGTTAAAGGAATAGGCGGTTCGAAGTCTGCGGACTGACCCACCTGAAGCCAGGGAATGCAAATGACATATGTCAGAGCATCATCATAAAAGAGAATGCAAATGATTCTCGACAAACTCACAACAAGGGCTCATGAGTGTGGATTAGCCCTCTCCTCTGAGAAAACGATGGCTCTCATCCCATGTATCATACCCTAACCACCTTTCACATCGGAGACCAGGAGCTTAAAACGTGTCATAAGCATAAATATTTCGGGATAAACGTAAATGATGCAAACCTGATCCTCTCTCTAAAGAAGAGACTCTGGGAAAGATTGAAACCGTTGAAGTTCTTGTCGGAAGAGGGCATGGCATCTATGTTAACTCGTTAGACTGTTTTACTTGGCTTTTATAAAGTCAGTTGGACTGCCATGCACTGCCCTTGTTGCAGTGTAAGGAATCCAAAATAAATAGTTTGAGGGCAGTGCAAATGAAGCCATGAGGATTATCATCGGCGCCCCAAGAACAGCAAGAATAGTGAACATGAGCTCAGAACTAAAGTTACCATCCATATCTGATAGAATAATATTTACTTCTACTATATTTGGGGTCAAGTTCTGAGGAACCCTCACACAGATCTCCAAAAACAACTGCAACATAAAATCACGCAAGCAGACGTGACCAATCACACACCCCGCACGCCCTCTGTATGAAAATCTGTTCCAATTAGTAGAATAGCAAAGGTCGATCTATTCGTCTATTGAAAATCCAACACTGATTGTGCACCTTGCAAATAAAACAGTGTACCTAACAACGTGGTGTTAAAAAAAATTTGTTAGCAACGGTAAAGTGGCGATGTACGAGTGTTACGCGGACGGACCCGTGCAGTCTGGCTACAGAGATGGTTGTGCTTGCGCTGTATACAGAAATGGTTCACTACGGGCCGGGCCATATATGGGGGGCCCCGGGCGAAGCTAGAACTTCGCAAATCTCTCAAGCAGTACAGATCATGAACCCTACGGGCTAGTACAGTGGTAACGTGTCAGCCTCTCATCCGAAGGGTTGGCGGTTCGCGCCCCGCCCTGGTGCAAGAAGTTGCAATTGTCGCCTGGAGGTTACTGTTGTGGCTGGGCACCACGGTGGGTAAGGAATAAGTTTCAGCCGAGTCGTCGGCACCAGCTGACACACGTGAGCGAGTCGGCATTAGTCGACACAGGCCTTGCTCCCATCATGGGCATAGCCCGGGCGAGGCTAAGCTTCGCATATCGGACTTATCCTTACAGATCATGTTGATATGAAGGGAAAAAATAGGGCCAACACTACACAAACGGACTTGGCAGGTATGCTCCTTGCAAGGGAATTCTTAATGTCTCGGGCTATAGAGTAGTTTTCTGTGAATCTCAGTGCCCTTCGGACACAAAGTTCTATCAAAACAGATGGCGGTGAGGAAATTGTGAGTTGCATTAAGCGTAACATAACTTATACAATAGAGCTAAACTCCAACAATCACTTTGTATGGATAAATCCCCATGTTAGCATACGCAAGCACAACCACATAGACAAATTAGTGAAGGAGCCTGCAGCAAAGATACTGTGAACATAGATCTTGGAATGCCTCTTGCTAGGGTTGCACATATATTGAAAAGTTCTCATAACGAGGAACTGGTAGATCTGACGAACACCCAAAGGCTTGAAAGCTGTACCATAAGACACTACAATCAGTATAGATATAGCAGGCCTTCCTATGGGTGGCACAGAAGTCAAATCAGACCATGTGACGTGGTTATTGCTAGTCAGTTCCATTTTTTCCTCTTTTTTAGTAATATGTTTTCTTGTTGAATCTTTAAAAAGGCGCCCGGTAGATAGAGCCAATATCCTCTACAATCTATCACTAAAAACCAAATTTTCATATTTCATTCTCCACTTAATTGCTTGCCAAAGTTTGCTCTGACCTCGTCTTTTCAGTCATGCAAATTATGTTTCTCTTTGCACATTCTTATATATCCTTACTCGCCCATGATATACAGTGTGTATATATGTATGTGTGTGTGTGTGTGTGTACGCAGATAAGTATATATAGGCATATAGATAGATATAAACAGATATTGATATAGAAATAGATATGAAAATTTAGTAGCCTATAAGATCACTTATATGAACCTAAATAATTATAGAGATTTATCTAAGCACACTAAGGTTTTATTTAGCTATCATTTTCACTTTATCAGCTCAGAGTACCGCCTCTGACTCGGATCCCGGCGGCCGTGAGATCGAAGCTCGTGAAGCCAAGCGTGAGGTGCTCACGCGCAGGCGCTGTCTGGGATATCTTTTCTTGCTCATTTTCCTTTCCAAAATTATTTTCTCTTGGTTTTCCCCATTTCCTCACTTCTTTTAATCAAATCCGATATCCGGAAAAGTATGGCTGGGCTGGTCAGACACTCATCATTATCATCCTATCTATTATAATTACTAGCAGTCATCATAATTATAAATATTGCTTTTCTTGAAGATTATTGAAATTAACAAGTGTGGCTATTAACATACCCAAACTTCAGAAATAACTTGATATATAATAAGAAATAATTATAAAATCATACTGCACGAACCTTTTTATCACTTACTATATATGCATGTGTGAAAATGCATATATATGTTATTTTAATCATAACTTTATTATATCAAATATTATATATTATATTATATATATATATATATATATATATATACAATATATATATATATATATATGTATATATATATATATATATATATATATACATATATATATATATATATATACATATATATATATATATATATATTCTAATATATTATAGATATATATATATATATATATTAATATATATATATATATTTAATATAATAAAGTTATGATTAAAATAACATATATATGCATTTTCACACATGCATATATAGTAAGTGATAAAAAGGTTCGTGCAGTATGATTTTATGATAATTTCTTATTATATATCAAGTTATTTCTGAAGTTTGGGTATGTTAATAACCACACTTGTTATAAATTTTAATAATCTTCAAAAAAGCAATATTTATAATTATGATGACTGCTAGTAATTATAATAGATAGGATGATAATGATGAGTGTCTGACCAGCCCAGCCATACTTTTCCGGATATCGGATTTGATTAAAAGAAGTGAGGAAATGGGAAACCCAAGAGAAAATAATTTTGGAAAGGAAAATGAGCAAGAAAAGATATCCCAGACAGCGCCTGCGCGTGAGCACCTCACGCTTGGCTTCACGAGCTTCGATCTCACGGCCGCCGGGATCCGAGTCAGAGGCGGTACTCTGAGCTGATAAAGTGAAAATGATAGCTAAATAAAACCTTAGTGTGCTTAGATAAATCTCTATAATTATTTAGGTTCATATAAGTGATCTTATAGGCTACAAAATTTTCATATCTATTTCTATATCAATATCTGGTTTATATCTATCTATATGCCTATATATACTTATCTGCGTACACACACACACACACATACATACATACACACTGTATATCATGGGCGAGTAAGGATATATAAGAATGTGCAAAAGAAACATAATTTGCATGACTGAAAGACGAGGTCAGAGCAAACTTTGGCAAACATTAAGTGGAGAATGAAAAATGAAAATTTGGTTTTAGTGATAGATTGTAGAGGATATTGGCTCTATCTACCGGGCGCCTTTTTAAAGATTCAACAAGAAAACATATTACTAAAAAAGAGGAAAAAATGGAACTGACTAGCAATAACCACGTCACATGGTCTGATTTGACTTCTGTGCCACCCATAGGAAGGCCTGCTATATCTATACTGATTGTAGTGTCTTATGGTACAGCTTTCAAGCCTTTGGGTGTTCGTCAGATCTACCAGTTCCTCGTTATGAGAACTTTTCAATATATGTGCAACCCTAGCAAGAGGCATTCCAAGATCTATGTTTTACAGTATCTTTGCTGCAGGCTTCCTTCACTAATTTGTCTATGTGGTTGTGCTTGCGTATGCTAACATGGGGATTTATCCATACAAAGTGATTGTTGGAGTTTAGCTCTATTGTATAAGTTATGTTACGCTTAATGCAACTCACAATTTCCTCACCGCCATCTGTTTTGATAGAACTTTGTGTCCGAAGGGCACTGAGATTCACAGAAAACTACTCTATAGCCCCGAGACATTAAGAATTCCGTTGCAAGGAGCATACCTGCCAAGTCCGTTTGTGTAGTGTTGGCCCTATTTTTTCCCTCTCATATCAACATGATCTGTAAGGATAAGTCCGATATGCGAAGCTTAGCCTCGCCCGGGCTATGCCCATGATTGGAGCCCGGCCTGTGTCGACTAATGCCGACTCGCTCACGTGTGTCAGCTGGTGCCGACGACTCGGCTGAACTTATTCCTTACCCACCGTGGTGCCCAGCCACAACAGTAACCTCCAGGCGACAATTGCAACTTCTTGCACCAGGGCGGGGCGCGAACCGCCAACCCTTCGGATGAGAGGCTGACACGTTACCACTGTACTAGCCCGTAGGGTTCATGATCTGTACTTGCTTGAGAGATTTGCGAAGTTCTAGCTTCGCCCGGGCCCTCCATATATGGCCCGGCCCGTAGTGAACCATTTCTGTATACAGCGCAAGCACAACCATCTCTGTAGCCAGACTGCACGGATCCGTCCGCGTAACACTCGTACATCGCCCACTTTACCGTTGCTAACAAATTTATTTTAACACCACGTTGTTAGGTACACTGTTTTATTTGCAAGGTGCACAATCAGTGTTGGATTTTTCAATAGACGAATAGATCGACCTTTTGCTATTCTACTAATTGGAACAGATTTTCATACAGAGGGCGTGCGCGTGTGTGATTGGTCACGTCTGCTTGCGTGATTTTATGTTGCAGTTGTTTTTGGAGATCTGTGTGAGGGTTCCCTCAGAACTTTGACCTCAAATATAGTAGAAGTAAATATTATTCTATCAGATATGGATGGTAACTTTAGTTCTGAGCTCATGTTCACTATTCTTGCTGTTCTTGGGGCGCCGATGATAATCCTCATGGCTTCATTTTGCACTGCCCTCAAACTATTTATTTCGGATTCCTTACACTGCAACAAGGGCAGTGCATGGCAGTCCAACTGACTTTATAAAAGCCAAGTAAAACAGTCTAACGAGTTTAACATAGATGCCATGCCCTCTTCCGACAAGAACTTTCAACGGTTTCAATCTTTCCCAGAGTCTCTTCTTTAGAGAGAGGATCAGGTTTGCATCATTTACGTTTATCCCGAAATATTTATGCTTATGACACGTTTTAAGCTCCTGGTCTCCGATGTGAAAGGTGGTTAGGGGTATGATACATGGGATGAGAGCCATCGTTTTCTCAGAGGAGATGGCTAATCCACACTCATGAGCCCTTGTTGTGAGTTTGTCGAGAATCATTTGCATTCTCTTTTATGATGATGCTCTGACATATGTCATTTGCATTCCCTGGCTTCAGGTGGGTCAGTCCGCAGACTTCGAACCGCCTATTCCTTTAACATAACGAGTCTCTCTATACGAGGAAATCTAAGGACTCATCCGCCCTGCAAGGTGTGCGCGCGCAGGTTTGATGAAAGCGAATTCTGCTGTACATCCCTAGACTAACACTCTTCTTATATGCAACGCTACTTCTACACCACTAACCCTATGTACCACACTTACTGGTCCGTTAATATAGCCTCTTCCTAAATCACTTTATTTTCAATTGTTTATGTTTCCGTGTTTCTCCGTTTTCACTTGTGCCCATTTTTAAAATATTTTATACACTTTTAATGCTATACACTTTATGTTAAATTCATTTAATTCTCAGGGCAGTTGCAGAGAGAGAGAGAGAGAGAGAGAGGTCTCGGCTAGGGATGTGGACAGACCTCTCTTTGGATAACTGAGTGTTTACTGGATGAATGTGGCCCTTTGCCCCTTTCAATTAAGCAAGTGTAGTGTGTGATTCATGTAAATTGGTCATGTTCATATGATTACACTAAATGACTATAATGCAGATGCTCGTGTTTATCATCGGGGCAACGATGATAAACAACGATAATATTACTAACGATACTACTCTACTAATGGAAAAGAACAATAATAATAATAATGTTGATAATGATAATGAAAACGATAATAATAATGACAGTGATGAAGATGATAATTCTAATGAAATAAGACTACTAACAGAAGTAACGATAATGATTCTTATAATAACAAAGTACCAACTATAATGATATATGCTGTGACTTTATAATTAACAGCTACTCTCACAAAAGAAACAGCGAAATTAACAGCAACAATAATGATAATGATTATAATAGCAATGTTGATGTTCATAATGATAATGATAATGGTAATGAATATTATAATGATAATAATCACTATAATAATAATAATAATAATAATAATAATAATAATAGTAATAATAATAATAATAATAATAATAATAATAATAATAATGATAATGATAATAATATCAATAATAATGATAATGATATTAATAATAATAATAACAATAATAATAATAATAATAATGATAGATAGACTATATCTTAGTAGAAAGGATGGTGGAAGAAGACTGATGAGCTGCGAAGGTGTTATCAAAAGTGAAGAGAACAACCTGGGTCGATGCCTCAAACATTCTAATGAGAGATTGTTGCAAGGTGTCAAAGATGTCGGTATTTTGGAATTTTTTAAAAGTTGTAGTAAAGATGACTTAAAAAAAATCGATGAGAGAAAAGAGAATGTAGGCCTGGATAGGGAAACAAATGTATAGTCAGTTTGTTATGATAAGCCTGTAACAACGGAATAAGACAAAACCTGGAGTTGGATGAGAAAGTCTGATCTGAAAATAACTACAGAAGCGTTGATATGCGCTGCTCAAGAGCAAGCTATCAGAACAAACTATATAAAGTATAACATTGATAAGTCAGCTGATTCCACGGCATGTAGATTATGTAAAGAAAGAGGAGAAACTTAGTGAGTGCAAGAAGCTGGCTCAGACCTATTATAAGAGGAGACACGATAATGTCTCAAAATGATTCATTGGAAACTTTGTGAAATAGTTTATGCTTGAAAGGTCTGATCAATGGTACGAACACAGCCCAGATACAGTATCGGAAAATACCACTCATAAGCTTCTTTGGGACATGAATATTCAATGTGATCACACCATCGAAGCAAGAATGCCTGATATTGTCATTATTGATAAAGTTGAGTAGTTTGCAATAATTATTGGTGTTGCCATCCCTGGATACAAGAGAATAGATGAAAAAGAGAAAGAAAAAATTGAAAAATATCAGGACATTAAACGGGAAATCCAAAGGCTTTGGAGTCTTCGAAAAGTTTCTGTGGTACCTGTTATTGTAGGAGCCCTTGGAAGTGTAACACAAAATTTAAAGACATTTATGGAACAAATCGGAATAGAGCTAAAGATCCACTTTGCACAAAAAACACATTATTAGGGACAGCCATGATATTGAGGAGAGTATTAGAGTACTGAGTAAGAACCGAACGAGGAACCTTTGATTATTGGTAATAATCAGCTTCCCCACTTTACACGTCGGTTTACAATATACCAGTGACTTGAACAGCAAATTTACATAATAATGATGATGATGATAACAATAATAATAATAATAATAATAATAATAATAATAATAATAATAATAATAATAATAATAATAATATTATGGTATTGACGAAAATAATAATGGTGATGGTGATGATGATGATGATAATGATATTAATGATAATGATAATGACAATAATGATAATGGTAATAATGATAATGCTAATATCAATAACAACAACAACAATAACAACAGCTATAATGATAATAAAAATAATGTCAGCAAAACAGTAGCTGTATTAGCAGCTAATAACAGTAACGATGATGATAACAAAAAAAGAAAATAATGATTATAATAAAGACAATAATAATAGTGATATTAATAATAATGATTGTGATACTAACAATATTAATGTTTATTATGACTGCTTCAATAACACCAGCAACAACAACAGTGATGATAATGAAATAATAATAGTCAGTATGATAATAATGATTTGATAATGAGAATTATATGTATATAGAGGATGATGCTTTCATAATGTATATATGTATTTTCACACCCATGCAAATATAGTAATAGAAAAAAAAGTTTGGTTTGGTATAATCTCATAGTTGCATCTTAGTATATATCAAGGTATATCTGCGGTTCGGGCATACTCGCAACCACACATATTAAGATCAACAATAACATCGCCGTGGAAAATATTTAGAATTAAATAAAAAATAATGATGGCAATGATGATGACAGTAATGAAATAAGATAAATAACAATGCAAATGATAATGCTGATAATGGTGTTAATTACAAGCGTAACAACATGAGTGATATCTGTCAACGAATTATCCATATTCTTATTTTCATGTAATGTTATCTGGTTTCTGTCTGCTTACCCCTAATTCAACCTTGATTCTGATTTTTAATTTTCCTTAATCTCCGGTTACTTCTGTCTTTCCATTTGATTATTTCTTCATCTAAACCTGCAAGAGTGCTTGTCCAGCCGGCCATACTTCTCAGGAGTTCCATGTGAGTAAAAAAAGGTGAGAAAATGGCATACACAAAAGAAATGATTTTGCGCGTGAACTCAATCTCACGGGTTCCGAGTCAGAGGCGGTACTACTGAACTACGGAGGCTGAAAATGATAGCTATATAAAAGCTTAGTATACTTAGATAAATGTGTATAATTATTTAGATTCATTAAGTGTTCTTAGAGGCTACTAAGTTTTCATATATATATATATATATATATATATATATATATATATATATATATTATATTATATATATACACACACACACACACACACACACACACACAACACACACACACACACACACACACACACACACCCCACACACCCCACACACACACACACACACACATACACCCCACACACACACACACACACACACACACACACACACACACACACACACACACACACCATGGGTGAATAAAGATATCTCAGAATGTGCAAACAAAAACATAGTTCAGAGGAGACTTTGGCAAGCATTAAGTGGAGAAGGAAATGTTTTGGTGAAAGACATTACAGAAGATATAAGCTCTAACATTCTACTATACGATTTTTTTCTAAAGCATTTACACCGAAAAAAATCCTAAAGAAGTGAAAAAATGAATGACATTTCTTTAAACATGAACACATAAAACAGACTGGATAAGCCCACATGAAGAAATGTGAAATGAAGTAGATTCTCTTGACAGGTACAGGTATGTCAGCGACACAAGAGTTCTATAATGAATAAACAACAACAATAAAACCAGAAGTTTGTGGGACAAATTAAATAATAACTATCTCATCTCAACCTGATTACGGACAGACCTTGAAATGGAACACATTAATATAATTCTAAGCTTACGATGGACATTAATAACCTATTAATAATCTATAATGAATTAAGAACAGCTTTGAGTTAGTTCAGAAAAACTGTGGCGCCCGGAATATATGCAGAATGTAAAGCAGGATCCACGAAAGTTCTACAAAGTGACTACAACAGACAACTGGTGCAAAATGTGCAAACCCTCATACTCCACAAATAGTCAGAAAATCGCAAATTATGAATTAAAGACCATTAAGCTTGACGTGACGTAAAATGAACTATTTATGAAGATGGTAAAAAAAGGAAATCAGCCACCTGGATAAGCCATTTATAGAACAGAAACCCAACAATTGACCGCCGTTATACCATTAGACAGATCATACAAATGACCATAGTATAATGCACCTCTCTCTATAGTATTTATCATTCATGAAATAGCCTTCGACTCCACGCAAGTGTTTTTAGAGCAATGGGTAATCGAGGTGTTTTTGAATTACACTTTAACATATGAAAGAAGAGTACGATTCGCTATTTCTAAATATCGTCATTGGAGTTGTTTTCCAGTGAGAACCCTGATTTTCCCTTGGCGTCTGGGGGGTCCTCTACTTCGGGCCTCCCAATATCCTGAGTGTTACGAGTCTTTGTGCAGGAGTATGCAGCTCACTCTCTTCTTCTATCAGTTAAGTATAGAGCGTCCTTTTGTCAGCGTTGGTCATATTCAGATGATCGTATAAAAAAATAATAATATGTCTGTCTGATCAGCCGGTTGAAAAGTCTTTTTTTAGATTTTAGAATCACGTCACATCCACATTATACATATATTTCGGATAAATTTAACCATTATACATATTATACATATATATAAATTGTGTGTGTATATTTATTATGCCCATCATATTACATAATATTATCATTATCATCTTACATTTCCTCCTCTTAATCATCATATTTACTTAAAGAGTATTGTAATTAATACTATTATAATCCAAAGCAGGTCTAGTGCATTACAAGAAATGACTATTGGGTGTATTTTAAAACAGTAAATTTGCAACTGAAATGATCCCGTTGTCATCATCAAAAAATTTCGTCAACGGGCTGATTTGAAAGGCCAATAAAACAAACATGATAAAAATAGCAATAATAATAATAATAATAAAAATAATAATAATAGTAATAATAAAATAATAATAATAATAATAATAATAATAATAATATAATAATAATAATATAAAAATAATAATAATAATCTATATTTAAAAAGGAAAAAAACAAACAACAAACAGACAAACTGACATATAGATTAGGGAAACAAAGAAGTGAGCAATAGCCCGATCATGCATTTAATTAATACAATCTGAATATTGCAATGGATACAAAACTCATTCCACGCTTACTTGCTATAAGAAGAGGTAGGACGCCACAGTCAGCCAGGTAAACACACACTTGTCAGTTTCGAATATCAGAGGTGTATGAGGGATTAAAAACAAACTTAAAATATATTATATAAAAAGGATGAAATGCAAAAAAATGTCACGAATAAGAAGCAAGACAGGAAGAGAAAAGGCGAAGAATTTGTACGAAAAGGGGACATAGGAAGACATAAACAAGAGGAAATAAAGGTAAAGAAGTGAATTAGTCGAAGAGAAGGGCGAGATTAAGGAGAGTTATACAAAGGTATCAAAATACAGCTCATTTCATTGAAGAAAGAAAGGAAAGAAGAGACAATAAATATAGGTACAAAAAAAAAGAGAAAAAAAAAAGAA
>NW_023661492.1:0-17455 GCF_015228065.2 Penaeus monodon
CACAAACAAAAACCCCCCCCTAATTTTGTTTAATTTTTAAATAAATTTTTCTTTTTTTTTTTTTTTTTATTTTTTTTTTTTTTTTGGGTTTTTTTTTTTAAAAAAGTTTTTCCCATTGGGGGTTTTTTTCTTCCTTTTGTCTCAACGCGGAAGAGGCTTTTCAAATTCAAAATATATAATATATATATAAAATATATATATATATATATATAATTATATATAAATTAATATATATATGTATTATAAACCCACAAAACCCCCAAAAAACTTTGCACAAACACACACACACACACACACACAAAACACACACACAAAACCCACACACACACACACACACACAAACAAACAAAACACACACACACAACACAACATATATATATATATAATAAAATTTTTATTATATATATTATATATATATATATATTTTATATTTTAATATTGTGGTGTGGGGTGTGTGTTTTGTGTTTGGTGTGGTGTGTATGTGTTTGTGTGTGTTTTGAGTGTGTGTTTGGGGGGGGTGTGTGTTTGTTGTGTGTGTGTTGTGTGTATGTATGCATGTATTTTGGTATATTTTATATATTTTAATATATAAAATATATAAATATATATATGGATTTATATATAAAAGATATTTATATATTAATATAATTTTAATATATATATATATATATATATATATATATAATATACTATATACACACGAAACATTTTGGGTCTATAAGGGTATGAAATTTGCGGATGTGCATACCATATGAAAAACATACAAATTGACATGCACACACATGCATGCATGTGCTCCATTTTACCCCTGCGCAAAAATCCCCTTTGGTGCATAAGCTTTCCCTACACGGCAAAAACCCTTTGAACCCTGGCGTAAAATAAGACTCATTATAGTGAGTCATCGGGGTTTGCAGCAGAGGGGGGCGAGGAAGCTGGGGGAAAGTAAAATGATATAAAAATGAAAAAGGGAGGGGAAATCGGGATTTTAAAGGGGAAATAGGGAAAAGGGGGATCTTGTATTGGCATTTTGGGGGTTGCCGTTCCCTTAAATTTAACGTTTCATTAACATATATTTATTTTGCGTATCTTCTGGGGGCAGGGTTTTATTATAACTCCGTTTTAGAGGGGCAGTTCTCAAATTTACTTGATTTTTTTAATGTACTCTACTCAAAATACGGGGGTGATTTGTTTTTTTTACGAAATTATTTAAGGGAAAGACCTGCGCGACACCCCACACACACACACACACCCACACCCACACACACACACACACCACACACACACACACACACACACACACCCCCAAAACACAAAACACACACATTATATTATATTAAAATATATTATTATATAAAATATATAAATATATATATATATAAATATATATATATTCATAAACATATTTTTATACACACACAAAACAAAAACCCCAACACACACACCACCACCACACACAAAACCACCCCCACACACACATATTATATTTTAAAATATATTATATATAAAATTATTATAAAAAAATATAAAAATAACATTATATATTTTAATTTATATTTATATATATAAATATATATATATTATATAAAATTATATATATATTTATATATGTGTGTGTGTGGGTGTGTGTGTGTGTAACTATCCCTACATGCATAAAATACATGTATTTTTAGTATCCCAGGCCATTTAAAATTTGAAAAAAAATGTAAAAAATTATTCTCAAAAAAACCCCTAAAACCCAGAAGGGGAAAGAAAAAGTTTTGCTTTTTAAAATCTCTTCACTTCCCGCCGCCCGTCAAAAAACCCGTAAAAACACGTTTTGTGCATTTTTTCCCAGTGAAGCCAGGCAATTAGGTATATGGGAACTTTATTTAATTACTTTTAGGGGAAAAAAGGGAGGGAAAATTTATAAGTATATAGTATATATATTTTATACAAAAATATATGTTATATGTAGGTATTACACAAACCACCCCACAAAACACACACACACACTTTATACATACTTTACATACATACATACATACATACATAAATACTTTCCATAAATAAATACATCCATAATTAATATATTTTATATATTATATTTTATAATATAAATATTTTATAAAAAATAATTTTATATATATTTTATGTAATTAGAAATTTATGTATGTATTTTATGTATTTATGAGTATGATGTATTTTATGTATGTATGTATATGTGTGTGTGTGTGTGTGTGTGTGTGTGGTATTACATTACTTTTTATACATAATTTATGTTTTAATATATATAAAAATTATACTTATATTTCCATACATTTTTCTCTAAATGAAATTTAAAATAAAGTTGCCATATCCCCAAATTTCCCGGCTTCACTGGAAGAAAGCACAATAGTGTTGACTTTCCCAGACGACGGGGGGAAGGAAGAGTTTAAAAAGAGCAAAGTTTTTTCCTTTCCCCATTCTGTTTCAGGAATTATTTGAGAATAATTTTTACATTTTTTATCTAAATTTGAAATGCCGGGATACTAAATACATGTATGTAGCATGTATGGATATGACACCCCAAAAAAAACACACCACACACATATATTTTATATTTATAAAATTATTTTATATATTTAAAATTATTATATATATATATTTTTATTATAAATATGTAATATATATATATATAATAATATATTAATAATATATATATATAATATGTGTGTGTGTGTGTGTGTGTGTGTGTGTGTGTGTGTGTGTGTGTTTTTGTTTTTGTGTGGGGGTGGTTTTTATAAATATATTTTTATGAATATATAAAATATATATATTTAAATATTTTATATTATATATATAAAAAATATATATATATTAAAATTATATGTTGTGTGTGTGTGTGTGTGGTGGTGTGTGTGTGTGTTGTGGTTGTGTGGGGTGGGGTGTTTGTGTGTGTGTGTGTGTGTGTTTGGTCGGCAGGTGTTTCCCCTTAAAGTAATTTCGAAAAAAGAAAAAACTCATCCCAAGTATGTGATTTAGAGTACATTACAAAATCAATAAATTTGGGGAAAATGCTCTCAAAAAGCGGCAGTTATAAAAAACCCAATGCCAAGAAGAACGCAAGATAAAATATATTTAATAAAAATTTTTTAAATTTCAAGCAACGGCACCTCAAAGTGCCCGATACAAGATCCCTTTCCCAAATTTTCCCCTTTAAAATCCGAATTTCCCCCTTATTTATTTTATATCATCTACTTCCTCAGTTTAGCCACCCCCCTTTCTGCAAAACCCCGCATGAGTCCCATAATTTGAGTGCTTATGTACGCCCCTGCTTCAAAAGTTTTTTGCACGGGGAGGAACCCCATGCCCCCCAAAAGGGGATTTATGCGCAGGGTATATGTGAGGGACATGGGATGCATGTGTGTGCATGTCAATGTGTTTTCTGCATTGAGATCAAAATTCCCCAAAAGCTACAGTATAGACATAATGTATTCGTTGGGATAATGTATATATATATTATATAATATATATATATTATAAAATTATATATTATCTTATAATTTTATATATTGTTATTTATATATATAAAAATATATATATATTTATATATATATATAATATTTTATATTTCATAATACATGCATACAACACACCACACACCCACACCCCACAAAAAAAAACACACACACCACACACACACAAACACATAACAAAACACAAAACACACACACACACACACACAAAATATATATATAAAAAATATAATATTAATTTTTTAAAATATATATATAATTTATATATATATTATGTGTGGTGTTTTGGGTGTGTGTGTGTGTGTGGTGTGTGTGCGTGTGTTTTTTTTGTGGTGTTTGGTGTGTGTGTGTGGTGTGTGTGGTTTTTGTGTGTGGGAAAAGTTTTGTTGTGTGTAGTGTGTTTTGGTGGGGTGTGGGGTGTGCAAAGTATTGTTTTGGGTGTGGTATATTTTAATATAATTATTATATATTAAAATATATATATATATATAAAATAAAATTTTTATATATTTTATTATTTTATATATGAATAGAAAAAAACTCTTTCCCCGTTGAGACCAAAAGGAAAAAAAAACCCACCCCCGCAAAAACTAGATTATTTAAAATGAGACAAATTATTTTTGGGGTTTTTATTGTGGGGTTTTTTTTCCATATATATATTTTATATATATAAAATATATATATATATATAATTTTATAAAAACAACAATTATAATATAATATATATATATATATAAAATATATATATACCCATATAATATTTTAGTGTGTGTGTGTGTGTGGAGTGTGTGTTGTGTTTGTGTTATGTGTGTTGTGTGTGTGGGGTGGGGTGTGTGTGTGTGTTTGTGTGGGGTGTGGGTTGTGTGTGTGGTGATGTGTGTGTGTGTGTGTGTGTGTGTGTGTGTGTGTGTTGTTTTGGGGTGTGTTTTGGGTTTTTTTGTTGGGTTTTGTGTGTGTTTTTGTGTGTGTGTGTGTGGGGTGGGGTGTGAGTGTGTGGTGCGGTTTGGCTTTTTCCCTGCGTGCGTGCGTCGTGTGTGTGTGTGTGTGTGGGGTGTGGGTGTGTGTGTGTGTGTGTGTGTGGTGTGGTGGGGTGTGGTTTGCTTTTTTCCCAAACGGCCTCTCACGGGGGCCCTTTCAGGCGCCAGGGCATCCTTCGTTTTCCCCCTGGCCGCCCGAAAAAGCCCCGCCCTGGTACGGCCCAGAGCGTCGGCCGACAGCGACATGAGCGGGGGCAAAGGGTGTAAAAGAACGCCTTGGGGCCGTCCCCATGAGCCCTTAGAGGCACCCCCCTGGTGGCTTGGACGAAATCTCTTTCACGCGTCGGTCCGAGAGCGTTGTAAGGTGGACGAAGGAAAGCCGCGTTGAAAAAAAAGGGCTCTGTGTGCTTCCTGTGTGAAAAAAGGCAAAAAAAGTTTCGTGTTTGGGTTGTGTGTATTGGTTTGTGTGTCAAAAAATGAGTTTTAAGAGATGGATGGTTGCCCCTTTCTATTTGAGGTTTTTGGGGGTCTTATCCTTTGGGGAAATTGTTGGGGTGTGAGTGCCCAAGGGATGGGGTGGGTGTGGGGTGAAGTCGGAGATCAACGGGAGGCCGGGAGGCTCCCCAAACGGCTAAGGACTGGGGGAGTCCTTTTGGTGGCTAAGTTGTCTGCTCGCTGGAGGATCGGGGGAATTTACTGATTGTTTTTCGGCTTGCGGGGGTTAAATACACTAGGCTGTTTTAAGCGCGCAGGGAAGAGGGGACCCCCTGTCCAATGCGCGCGGGGCATGGCTGTGGACCTGTGTGACCCAACCCGGGGGGAAATAACTGAACCCAGGTTGCGGGGTCGGTTTCTGCTACAGGTTTTCCCCCCCAGAGAGGTGAGCCAAACGAGCGAGCGAAACCTTAAAAATTTTACCCGGTGGTCACAGTTTAGGAAATGGAGGTTTCCAAACTTCTATTTAGGTTACTGGTGTTTATCTCTTTGGGGAGAAAATTTTTTGGGGGTGTGAGTGCCCCCCCGGTATGGGTGGGGGGTTGGGAGGTGAAGTCGGAGATAACGGGGGAGCCCGGGAGCTCCCCAGTCCGGCTAAAGGGCTGGGCAGTACTTGTTTGGGGGCTACTGTTTTCCCGCTCTCTGGAGGATGGGGAATGTGATCTTTTTTTTTTTTGGGGTTTTTTTTTTTGGCTTTGCGGGTTAAATACACTAGCGCTGGTAAGGCGCAGGGAACGAGGGGAGCCCCCTGGTTCCCAAAGCGCCCCCGGACATGGCTGTGGGGCCGGGGGACCCCAAAAAGGGTAAACTATGTGAACTCCGGTTTTCGGGGGCGTGCTGGACAAGTGCATGCATGTTATTTGGGTGTGTGTGTGGTTTTTGTGTGTTGTTTTGTGGTGTGTGTGTGTGGGTTTTGGGTGCTTTTTGTTGTGGTGTGTGTGTACAGTCATATGAAGTCATTCTAACACGCCGATGGGAAAACATTTTACGGGCCGTGGGGGCTCAGTGAAACCCCTCATTGCATTAAAAATGTCGGAAAAAGGGCTTCGACGCTCTCGGGCGTAGCAAGCAAGATCGTTGGCGTGTAAGGGCCCGACGAAGGAAGCGCGTTGTAAAAGCAATGGCTTGTCGTGTCCTCCCCCCTGTCAAAAAGGGAAAAAAAGGGCCCTTTTTTGTTGGTTTTTTGTGTTGGTTTTTTGTATGAAAAAAATGAGGCATGAAAAAGTTATGTGTGTTTTTTTTGTGGTGTGTGTGTGGGGTGTGTGTGTGTGTGTGTGTGTGTTTTGTGGGGTGTTGGGGTGTTGTGTGTGTGTGTGTGTGTGTGTTTTCAGTCTATGAAGTCATCTAACCGCCGATGGAAGACATTCACGGGCCGTCGGATGGCCCCAGGGGAACATCCATCGACTTGATTAAACTGTCAGAAAGCTGTCTTACGACGCTCCGGGCGAAGCAAGCCCAAAATGTTTTAGCGTGTAAGGCCCGACGAAGGGGAACGGGGTTGTAAAAAGGGAATGGGGCCCGTCGTAGCTTCCTTGTGTCCAAAAAAAGGCAATAAAGCTCGTGTTGGGTTTTTGTGTTGGGTTTTTGGTGAAACAATGAGGGGATGAAAGTTAGTGGGGTGGGGTTGTTTGGGTGTGGTGTGTGTGGGGTGGGTGTTATGTGTGTTTGTGTGTGTGTATGTGTGTTTTGTGGTGTGGGGTGTGTGTTGGGGTGTGTGTGTGTGTGTTGTGTGTGTGTGTTGTGTGTGTGGGGTGTGTGTGTTTTTTGTGTGTGTTTTGTCCCAAACGGCCTCTCACGGGCCGTTGCAGCGCGCACGGGCATCCCTTTGTTTTCGCTCTGGGGCGCCGACAAAAACTGCAGGTACGTCCGAGAGCGTCGTAGAAAGCGACATGAGCAAACCAAACGGTCGAGGGAAAAGGGTTGGCCGTCCCAAACGGCCCCTCACGGGCCGTTTTCAGCGCGCACCCGGGATCCCTTGTTTTCGCTCTGCCGCCCGACAACGCTCGCTGGGTACGTCCGAGAGCGGCGTCAGACACCCACATGAGGAGAAAGCATGTCGATGCCCCCCGCTTGGCCCTCCTCCTGAGCCCCTTTGAGGCACCCAATGGTGTTTCTTTGGGCGATTCTTGCATGCGGCGGGCCGAGAGGTTTGTAAGGTGGACGAAGGGGGTGCGCGTTGTAAAAACAATGGGGCCCCGGGTAGCTTTCCCCGTATGAAAAGGCAATAAAGTTTTGTGTTTTGGGTTGGTGATTTGGGTTTTGGGGGTCAAAAAAATGAGTTTCATGCATGTTATGTGTTTGTGTGTGTGTGTGTGTGTGTAGGTGTTTTGGTGGGGGTTTTTTGTGTGTGTGTGTGCGTGCCGTGCGTGGTGTGTTTTTTGTGGTTGTGTGTGGGTGGGGTGTGTGTTTTGTGTGGTGTGTGTGTGGGCCAAGCGGCCTCTCCGGGCAAATTTCAGCGCCCCACGGGCATCCTTCGTCCGCTCTGCGCGCCCGACAAAGCTCGCATGGGACGTCCGAGAGCGTCTTTTAGACAGCGACATGAGCGGAAAGCGTGCGATTTAAGCGCTTGGACCGTCCAAAACGGGGCCCCTCACGGGCCCTTGCAGCGCGCTCGGGGATCCTTCGTCTCGCTCTGCGCGCCCGAAAAGCTCGCAGGGGACGCCCAGAGCGTCGTCCGACAGCGACAGAGCGAGCAAAGCGTGTTTTTTGGGGTGAACGCGTTGGAACCCTCCTCATGAGCCCTTTGAGGCACCCACTGGGGGGCTTTTGGGCGACTTTTCTTTCACGCGTTTGGTCCCAGGGCGTTGTAAGGGTGGAGGGGGATGCGGTTGTAAAAGCAAGGGCCTGTCGAAACCTTTCCCCGTGGGGAAGCAGGCAAAAAAGTTTCTTTTTGGGTTGTGTTTGGTTTTGTGTGTCAAACAATGAGTGCATGCATGTTTTGTGTGTGTGTGTGTGTGTGTGTGTGTGTGTGTGTGTGTGGTGTGTGAGCCGTGCCCTCCTTGTGTGTGTGTGTGTGTGTGTGTGTGTGTGGGGTTTTGTGTGGGGACAGTCATATGGGGTCATTTTAACACGCCCAAGGAAGCATTTACGGGCCGTCGGGTGGCCCCAGTAACATCCGACTTTTTCATTAAAAAATGTCAGAAACTGTCTAAGGGCGCTCTCGGAACGTAGCAAAACAAGATCGTTGAGGTGTAAGGCCAGACGAAGGAAGGCGTTGAAAAAACAAAGGGGTCTGGTAGTTCTCGTGTCAAAGCAGGCAATAAAGTCTCGTGTTTGGGTTTTTTTGTGTTGGGTTTTTGTGTGAAACAATAAATGCAAGGGAAAAATTTTTGTTTTGTTTTTGGGGTTTCCTTTTGTGTGTGTGTGTGTTGTGTGTGTGTGCGTGCGGGGTGTGTGGGGCGTGTGTGTTGTGTGTTGGTGTGTGTGTGGTGTGGTGTGTGTGGGGGTGTGTGTTTTTGTGTGTGTCCAAGCGGCCTTCACCGGGGCCCTTGCAGCGCGCACGGGCATCCCCTTTGTTTTAGCTCTGCGCGCCCGACAAAAGCTCCAAAGGTAGGTCCGAGAGCGTCGTCAGACCCGCGAAATGGCGAGCAAAGCGTGGCGAGGGAAAGCGCTTGGGGCCGTTTCCCAAACGGCCCTCACGGGGCCCTTGCAGGCGCCCCGGGGATCCTTTGTTCGCTCTGCGGGGCCCGACAACGCTGCATGGTACGTTCCCAGAGCGTTTGTCAGACGCGACAGGGGCGAGGGAAAGGGGGTGTCGTGGGAAAGCGCTTTGGGAAAAACCTTTATGAGCCCCTTTGGGGGGACCCCCCTGGTGTGTTGGGGGACTTCTTGCACGGTTTGGTCCCAGAGCGTTTTTGTGGGGACGAAGGAGGCGTTGTAAAAGCAATGGGGGTCTGTCGAGTTCCCCGTGGAAGCAGCCAATAAAATTTTGTTTTTGGATTGTGGGGTATTGGGGTTTTTTGTGTCAAAAAGAGTGAAAGCATTTTTATGTTTTGTGTGGTGTGTGTGGGCGTTCCCGTGTGTGTGTGTTTTTATCCTGGGTGGGGTGTGTGTGTGTGTTTGGGGTTTTGCGTGGTGTGTGGGGTGTTTGTGTGTGCTGCGTTTGTGTTGGGGTGTTGTTTTTTGTGTGGGTGTGTTGGTGGGGTGTGTTTGGGTGTTGTGTGTGATTTGGGTCGTGTGCGTGGGGTGTTGGGTGTCTTACGGGGCGCTCTCGGGCGTAGCAAAACAAGATTGAGCGTGTAAGGCCAGACGAAGGGGGCGCGTTTTAAAAGAAATGGGCTATGTGTGCTTCTCGTGTAAGCAGGGAAAAAAGTTTTTTCGTGGTTTGGGTTTTTGTATTGGTTTGGGGTGTGAAACAATTAGTGCATGCATGTTTTTGTGTGGGGTGTGTGTGTGTGGGTGTGTGTGGGGGAAGCGGCCTCTCACGGGCCGTTTCCCGCGCGGGACCGGGGCATCCTTCGTTTTAAACTCTGCGCCCCCCGACAACGGGTCGCCCTGGGTACGTCCCGAGGGGTCGTTTAGACGCGACATGAGCGAGCAAAGCGTGTTTGATGAAAGGCTTTTTGGAAACCCCCAAAAAGGGGGCCCCTCACGGGCCGTTTTCCCGCGCGCAAAGGGATCCTTGGGCCGCCTGCGCGCCCCCACAACGCTCGCATGGGACGTCCCAGAGCGTCGGGAGAAAGCGAAGAGCGAGCAAAGCGTGCGAGGGAAAGCGCTTTGGGCCGTCCTCATGAGCCCTTTGAGGCAAACCCCCTGGTGTGCTTTGGGCGACTCCCCTTTGGGACGCGTGGTCCCCCAGAGCGTTGTAAGGGCCCGGAAAGAAGGGGTGCGCGTTGTAAAAGGGAAAGGGCTCTGTCGTAAACTTCCTCGTGTGAAGCAGGCAATACGTTTGTTTTTGGGTTTGTGGTATTGGTTTTTGTGTTTAAACAATGAGTGCATGCATGTTATGTTTGTGTGTGTGTGTGTGTGTGTGTGTTTTTGGGGTGTGTGGTTTTGTGTGTGTGTGTGTGGGGGTGTGGTGTGTGGTGTGTGTTTTTGTGTGTGTGTCTGTGTGGTGTGTGTTGTGTGCGTGTGTGTGTGTGTGTCTGTGTGTTTTGTTTTGTGTGTGTGTGTGTGTGTGGTGTGTTTATAGTCATTTTTGAAGTCAAAACACGCCCATGGAAGACATTTAGGGCCCTCGGAGGGGTCAGTGAAATTCCCCTCGATTGCCCTTTTAAAATGGCAGAAAGTGTTTTACGCGTCTCGGGGCGTAGCAAGAAGATTTTTTAGGTGTAAGGCCAGCCCAAAAGGGAAACGCGTTTTAAAAACAATGGGCTCTGTTTGTAGCTTTTTTTGTGTCAAGCAGGCAATAAAGGGCTTTTGTTGGGTTTTTGGGGTTTGGGTTTTTGTGGAAACAAGAATTCATGAACGTTATGTGGGGTGTGTGTGTGTGTGTTGTGTGTGTGGGGTGCGTGTGTGGTGGTGGTGTAGTTGGGGTGTGGGTGTGTGTGTGTGGGTGTGTGTGGGGTGTGTGGGTGGGTGTGTTTGGTGTTGTTTTCCGTGCCAAGCGGCCCTCACCCCCCGGGGCCCTTTCAGCGCGCACGGGAAACTTCGTTTTAGCTCTGCAGGCCCGACAACACTCGCATGGGACGCCGAGGAAAAGCGTCGTTTAGACAGCGGCCCTGTGCGAGCAAAGGTTTTCGATGAACCCCGCTTTGGGCCCCTTTCCCAAAGGGGCCCCTCACGGGCCCTTGGGAGCCCCGCACGGGCATCCTTCGTTTGCTCGCCCCGCCCCCAAACGCTGCATGGACGTCCCAGAGGGGGCGTCAGACAGCGACATGGGGAGCAAAGCGTGTCGCTGAAAAGCGCTTGGACGTCCCAAACGGCCTTCACGGGCCGGCAAGGGGCGCACGGGGATCCTTTGTTCGCCTGCGCGCCCGATAACGCTCGCATGGTACGTCGAGAAACGGGCGTTTAGACACGACATGAGCGACAAAGCGTGTCGATGAACGCGCTTGGACCGTCCTCAGGCCCTTACAGGCAAACCCAATGGGGTGCTTTGGGGCGACTCTTGCAGCGGGCGGTCCGAAGCGTTGTTAAAGGTGGACGAAAAATGCGCGTTGTAAAAGCAAGGGTCTGTAGTAGCTTTCCCCGTTGAAGCAGGCAATAAAGTTTTGTTTTTGGATTGTGTGTATTGGTTTTTGGGGCAAAAATGAGTGAAAGCTGGGTTTGTGTGTGTGTGTGGTGTGTGTGTGTGTGTGGGGTGTGTTTGTGCGTGCGTGCGTGCGTGCGTGGTTTCGTGCCGGGTGCTTGTGGGTGTGTGGTTTTGGTGTTTTGTGTGTGGCCGTTGTGTGTGTGTTGGTACAGCATATGAATAATCCCAAAACGCCCATGGAAGACATTCACGGGCCACGAGAACTTCATTAACCCCCAATTCTGCGGCCCAGAGGTAATCGTTTTTACTGGTTGAAGGTTTTATCCAAGTACAATCAATTTTTAAATATTTATAAAATAATTTTATATAATATATATTATATATATATATATATATGGTCAGTTCCTTTTTTTTTTGTTCTTTGGATTAAATTTTTATGGCGACCCACAACGGCCTAGGTACTTGTACCATCTGAGGATCCCTTTGGGAAAGGTTTTCCCTTTCCCCCGTAAATCCGGTCTTTTTTACCTCCAAAGCCTACAATATAAATATTATTTAAAAAGATCGGGCTGAAAACTCGGAGAAAAATTTCGTTTCTAATTTCCCCCTGCCCTTTCGAGTTTGATTTAATATATTTTATTGTACATAATAAAAATTCGTTTTCGGCTGAGATAACCTATTTTGAGTCTATGAATGGAAAAAAAAACTGATACACTGATACTCAAAATTGAAAATTTTTTAGTTATTACCGTAGGGGTGAAAGCAGGGAAAACTAATAAAAATAAATTTAAAAAAAAAAAATATATATTTTTTTTATATATTAATATATATTTTTGATTTTTAAAAACATTTTAATTTTACCCAATATGACTTTTTATTACATCAGAAACTAAATTTGGTATGCAACATTCGTTGATAAAAAGGTAATCCCCGGGATGGGAATACACTGGGTTGAAAATAAACCCAAAATGTGTTTCATAGTCTTTCAATGCCATGGGTGGTTTTTATTTATATATAACATTCTTATTTTTATATTTTTCTTTTTTGTTTCCCGAATTGAGGTTTCACAAAGAATACGGATAATGCCCTGTGTTTCGTATAGGGATGGCTTCCCAAATTTGGGATTGGTGAGGGTATAGTAATAGTATTATTTTGTCTTTTTGATCCCTTTTTTTTATTCCGTAAAGGGTTTAAAAAATCCTCGAGTCATAAGCTAAAAAATTTAAAAACATTATATTAAGATCCATGACGGCAAAATTTTTTTTATCACATTTTTTTTTTTGACCCAAATTATTCTGTAATTAAGGGCACCAAACTTTCATTATACACGGGATGTTCATGGGAAAACGTGTTTGGGGTTTTAGTGGCCACGGGGAAAACATTTTTTGCCAAATTCTGTAGCATTTTTTTTTTTTTTATATTTTTTTATATTTGTTAAATTTTTTTTTACTTTTGGGGGCATTTCCTTTTTTTTGTTTCTTTCGGATGCATTTCATGTAAACGAAAATCGAGCCCCATTTTCTATGTTCCCCAATTCACAAGGGGATTTCTTTAGTTTGATTATATACAGTATCTTTATTCAGTTAATATATTCTTGGTCTCGAGAAACTATCCTCGAATCTATGAAATGGGGTAGAACGGGATTTACTTTATAGGAAATTTAGAAATTTAAAATTTTTTGGTTTTTACCGTTTAAAACTGTGCAGGTAATTTAAAGATATTTTTATAAAAAAAATAAATAAAAAGAATATTTTATATATTATTTATTACCATAATTTTAAATATTTTTTTATAAAAATTTTTAAAAAAAATATAAAATTATTTAAATGGTATATAATAAAGAAAAAAACAGCAATCATTTATCCCAAAAAGGATATTAATTATATTCCACAAAAGAAAAAAAGATCACAAAAAAAAAAAAAAAAAACATTTCCCAAAAATATATTGTATATATTGTCCCCTATACAATAGGTTTTACAAAGGTCTTACATATAATGGGGTTTTTATAAATAAAAATATAAATTTTTTTATATATAAAACATATACATTTGTCAAATTTGATCTTGAATCCAATAGGCGTTTTTTCCATGGTACTTCCAAAGATGCAATGAAGGTACAGTATAAAATCGATCTTGTCGATTACATCATCACCAGTCCTGAAATACAGAAGAGAAACACTCACCATAAAAATGGATGATATTATTATCAGGAGTAGTTAAATCACGTACCACATATAGACATGGTAGAATAATAATTATTTTAAAACCCTTAACCAAATGTTACTATTAAATATAAAAATCAATCAGGATAAATAAAGATTTTTTGCCTTACCTTTGTCTAGTGAGTCAAGGTAGTTTGGAACATGAAAAAAAGGTTTTAGGGAGGAGTTACTGCTGATCCATTCTCTCGGTAAAAAAAGAAAAAATAAAAATTCTTCGGGCCCGATACATCCAGATCTGTAAACTATATAAATATATATATTATATTAATCACCAGGCTGAAATACGGGGAAAATAAAAAATGGACCGTAAAATTAAGTATAGTATAATATAAATCACGTACCACAATGTGGACATGGGGGGAATATAATAAAAAGTATATCTTATCCCAAATGTTTAACAAATTTTACATTTTAAAAAATAAAAAACAGAGTATAATAAAGAATTTTGCATTCCCTTTTTGTCTAGTGAGGTCACGGTAGATGGAACATGAAAAGGATTAGGGGAGTAGTTTGCTGCAGATCATTTTCTCGGTAAAAATTTTTTAAAAAAATCGTCTTCAGCCCAGATACTAACCAGATCTGTAATTATTTATTAAAAAATAAATAAACCATTATCAAAAAAAAATATTTTAATTAATATAT
This sequence comes from Penaeus monodon, assembly GCF_015228065.2. Classification (NCBI taxonomy): domain Eukaryota; kingdom Metazoa; phylum Arthropoda; class Malacostraca; order Decapoda; family Penaeidae; genus Penaeus; species Penaeus monodon. The sequence continues at coordinate 13,963 of NW_023661492.1, forward strand.
AATATTGAATTGTAGTATAATAAAAAATATTATTAAAAAATTAAAAATATAAATGTTTCCCTTTTAAACCCTGGTTATATTTTATCTTGATGGGAAATTGAAAGAGCATTCAAAATAGGGCTACAGTCACAGTAAATCTCGAAACAACAATAGGGAAAACAGGTTTTGTTTTTCATATGCATTGAAGGATCTAAGCATAGTTCTGAATGCGCTAAGCTTAAGATAATGAAGGACCAGTTGGAAATTAGCAATTGTTTTCAAAAAAAGATTCCCCCTCTACATAATCTGACTTGGGTGGCCCTTCAAATAAGATTTTAAGGGGTTTTTTCCATAATTGCACACAGGAAATCAATTTGTTTTTGGCTCTTTTCATACCTTCCCAAATATATATGTGGTGAATATGTAATATTTTTCCAAGTTGTAGGATTTTTCAAAGAGGTAATATGTTATTTTTTTTTTCCAATTTTCCCAATATTTACATGAGGTGGTAAGTCTCTAACTCCCTTAAAAAACTCTACATGAGGTGTCAGGTTCTAGCTTACTTAAAGATTGGAAAGGCTGATGATTTTATATGCTGGCATATAAAAGATGCCCCCTCGGGCTTTAATATTAGCCTCACAATGCTGAGGCACATTGGGAGATAGGGAAAAAATATGGGCCGGGTTTCAAAAAAAAAAAACCCCCATAATTCAAGCAAATTGTTACATATTCCCAATCTTGAGAACTGTTAAGATGTTAACATGTTCTGAATGATAATTTAGAAGAGGGTTTGTGTGTGATACCTCCATTTTAACTTGCATTATCCTCTAATACTTCTAAAATTCTGGAATGTGCTATGTTTTTTTCAAAATAAAAACTGAGGGGGTAAAAAAAATTTTTTCAGAACTCGGGTGGCCGGGCGGGAGTTTACATAGTGCGAGAAGAGAGTCTCTATCTTTTGGGGCAGGGGTTTTCGTATATATTACGAATATCCCCTAATATATTTCTGCGCGAAAAATCGATACGTTTCGGGGAAACGAGCGTTCCCGGGTTTTTTTTCATTGTTAGACTTAAAAGCTGATAAAACAAAGGAGAGATCCTTGTTGGATACATAGGGTTTCAGGGCATCTTAATTCTCTCAATAAAAAATTTCCCCAATGGTTTTTACCCAAATCATCCAAATCATATAACTAAAGTCATACAGGCACAGCGACAAATTTTTTTTTTGACACTGCACCCAATTTTTTCTTTTTTTCCACCCCCATATCTTTAAGTTTGCGTCATCAAAACGCTACAAAGAAAATTCCTTTAAAAAAAAATGGGCATGATCGAAAAACCCAATGATCTAATCACCCAGGGGGGAAAGGAGACTTTCCCACCGGATGGCACAGCAATAGATTTTTGTCAAATGAGAAAAAATTATTGAACATACTTGCGCATTTTTTTTTTCATCAATTATAGCATGGGGGGGCAGTGGTCATTTATGGGTTCCTTTCAGGTTTGAACATTTCCATAAATTATCACGGAATGTAGGATATGATGTTTTTTTACAATCATTGAAAAATCCCATTTGAAAGCAAATATCGTCTTTCCGTTCCCGGCCAACCGAATACAATCTACACACGGTAAAACCGACCAACTTTTTTTACAAAAATACGGGCATCCATCTATTCAGAAAATCGAAAATAGTGTAGGTGATTAAAATAATTTCAAAAATAATGGGAAGTAATGTTCAACTTCCATTTCCCGGACTTGAAGCGCGGTTTTTTTGACTGGGTATTAGCCGTTTTGCGTATTTTCGGTCATCAAGGTGGAGGGCATAAACAAAACATAGTTTTGTATAGGGACAAATAACTGAGTTTTAAAGGGTTATTGGAATTTTTTGGGTCAACTCCCATCTTTTCTCTTGATAGAGGGGGCCCCCCTGTCCCCAATCACTGTCATCAGTGAAAATTTTTTCACCACTGTCTCTAGTTGGGAATGTTCCACTAAGAGTTTCTGGCCTGAAATAAGCCATATCTTTCTTTCCCAATAGAATGCCACACACGTAAAAACCAAATAGTTAGTAGGCTAGAAAGTGATCTCTGAACGACACCGGGTGAGGGTTCGACTTGAGGACTGAGCCCCCGGTCCTGTAGCTTCAGCCTCTTTTTTATCAACCGGGATGACGTTAAATGACCTTGCACGACGATACATGAAAAAATAATACGAATAATACTAAAAACCCCACCCCTCAGTGCAAGAGATATATACAATCGACTTTGAATAAAAATCTGTCAGAAGAAGTGTCATTTACAAAATATACCGATTTCGATTATGCTTCGACATAAAATAACATGATATACTAAAGTATATCATGTATTTTATGACGAAGCTATAATCCGAAATCGGGTAAAAAAAAAAAAAAAAAAAAAAATTCTATGGGGTGTGTGTCTGTGTCTGTGTCTTTTTTTGGTGTGTATGTTTTTTTTTTTTTTATATACAATGTGTTGTATGTACTATATTTTATAATATATATATATATAAAAACGAATACATACGCCCCCACGTTACACATGCAACACACACACAACACACCAACAACACACACATACACCACACACACCACACAACACACCCACACACAACACACAACACACAACACCACCCCCACACACACACACACAACACACAACACACACCCCATTTCCCCCAACACACCATATACACACATACACATTGGCAATCAAACAAAAAATACCACAGACACAACACACGCAACCGCACAAACTTTCCCCCCAATGAGCATTTTATTGACGCTGTCCATACGACGCTCCCCTGGCGTAGGGAAGCAAGACGTTGGGGCGTGTAAAGCAAGAAAAAAAAAAGGATGCATAATGTGTTGGGAAAACACGTTTTTTTTTTTAGGGTGTTTGGGAATGATCTCTTCTCATTTGACAAGTCGTATGAAACAATGTATGTTCAATGAGCGTCAATCGACTCGCTTTTAAAACATACAGAACACTGTATTAAAAAACGCTCCCGGATGTAGCAAAGCAGGGTCGTTGGGCATGGGAAAGCGAGATGAAAAAGGATGTTCAGTGCAAATTCCAATGACCTGCGATAGGCCGCATTGATGTTGTCCATATGAAAAAATTCATCTAACCCCGCCGATGGAAAAACCTGGGGGGTGGTATGTATTGTGTGTGTGTGTGTGTTGGTGGTGGTGTTGGGGTGTGTTTTGTGTGTGGGTGGTTGGTTGTGTGGTGTGTGTGTGTTGTTTTGTGGTTCAGTCATATGAAGTCATCTAACACGGCCGAGGAAGGTCACGGGCCGTTCGGATGGCTCAGTGAACTCATCAGCTTTGTATTAAGCTATCAGAAAGTGTTTACGAACGCTCTCGGGGTAGCAACAGATCGTGAGCGTGTAGGCTGGAACGAAGGAATGCGGTTGTAAAATCAATGGGCCCTTCTGGCCAGATTTACCAACAGGGCGAATAAAAGTTTGTGTTGGTTTTTTTGGGGGTTGGGTGTGT
>NW_023661493.1:0-17455 GCF_015228065.2 Penaeus monodon
CTCTGAGTCGGAGGGAGTACTCTGACCCCACCTCAAAGCTGATCCAGTGCATTAGGGCTCCAAACCACACGAAAAACGGCTTTCTGCACACACCCAAACCTTCAAACTGTTCTCGATGCCGAACCATACACGTTTGCCCCAAATTATTTTAACATAGGGCTTTATATACCATAGCAAAGACTGTCTATCAGCCCCCCTTTGTTCCCCAAAAAGCATTTTAAAAAATTCAGTGTTTTTTGACATTTTTTCTTTAACTGCCCAAGTGGTTTTTCCAATTGAGTCTACTATCAAAAGTTCCCAAAAAATTTGCAGAATTTAAAAGGTATTGGGGGTTTTGTCTAGGGGTTACCCTGATGTTCGTTTTCTCCTAGTGAAAAATTACCCCAATACTTTTTTCAAATGGAAAAAAAAAACCCCCAGACCCCAGTTATGAATAATCCAGTGCCAATTGGATGCGATTTGCTGAGTTTCTGCATTTTGGGAATGCCAAAATGCACAATCTCAGCTACATGAGTTTTTAAAATTGAGGAGGGCGGGTAAATTTGTCTTGATCATACAAGAAATATTTTGGTGACAAGACATTTCCCTTTGGGGGCCCCCGTTTGCGGGACAAAATGTCCAAAAAAGTGACATTGTGGGAAAATATTTGACAGAAAAAGTTCTGTCGAAAAAAATTTTTTTAAAAACAAGGCAATTTTCCCACTAATCAAAAGCTAAAGTTTTCTGAGTGGGCCAATCCCCATGTCATGTCGTAGGCTTTTTTATATCTAAAAAAACGAAATCAAAAAATCTTTTGGCAATGGCCTCTTAAATATGATGTCCAGTTTTACATTGTCGAGATTTTGGCCCGCCCTTGGGGAACCGCACTCTCGCAACTAAAAATTACTGGAATTTAAAAATGCAATAGCCTACTTAAAATTGTTCCATGACCTTGCAAAAGAAATTTGTCAACGAAATGGGGGGTAGGAGGGGAAAGCTGGGATTACCCCCTCCTTTAAAAGGGGAAATGATGTGGGCAAGTGCCAGAGGGGGAAAAGTGGATTTTTCCAAATTTCATTGTAACTTCTAGAATTAATCAGTCACATGATTAAGAGTTTCATCATCTCATACGAAATCTCATCGGGGCCTGGGGATTTTCCCTACGGGCTTCTGGGGGCCGGAAAGTCATAATTGTAATCTTATTTTAAAAAAGTCATCTCCGTGGAAAAGTGAATTGGTTGCAGCTCACCCTTTTCCCTTGAGGGTCAAAGGGGGGTTTGAAATTAGCTGACGCTTGTATGAGGAATGCTGGCATGCATTAGCAAGTCTCTGGGTGATCAAAATTATTGCCTCTTCATGATGTTTTTGTTTTAAAAAGATGATTTTTTTTTTTTTTTATTGTAGTGCCCCAAAAACCCCCGATATTTTGTTTTGCTATTGATTGAAGACAAAGTTTCCGCCAGGAGCTCTTTTTTGCTTGTTTATTCTCTACGCCCCAGCTCTTGCTATTTTTGTAGTTCAAAATTCTCATTGTGATGTTTTTTTTGAAAAGCCTGTGGGGCCTTATTGCGTCGGCACGGGCCCCCTGCGCAATCTGGTGTCCACCATGGAAACCTATGCTTAACGCTATCTGTCAAATTTTTGGGAAGGGATAAAAATGTGCTTCATAACAAATTCTGAATATTGTTTCTTTATCATAAATGGTTTCCCCAACAACGAGCTTGACGCTCCTTGTAAAGGGCGACCCAGTCTGCTTTTTTTACTTTAAATTTAGGCGCTGGGGGGGTTTTCCATGGTCGCATGAATATTTAATCAAAATAGGAAATGATGTTCCCAACGAGTCGTAAATGGGGTGCCACGGGCACTTGGTGCTATTGATGAAGGAAAACCAGTGATAGCAAAAAGCCAAATCCGGATTATGTCCACCCGCGTCGGACTCCCATCTTTAAAAGGGACAAAATCAATCTTTAACAACTTAACTACTTTCCCCTCTACCATCCACCCGCGGGGAAACCCCCAAAACTATGATGAGCATTAAAATCGGCAAAAATTTCCTTATTTTGTGGAGACGTTCCTGAAGAGCAAAGAGCTCATCATGGGCTATCACGCATCAGGGGGACAAAAAAGGAACATATACCCGTCGGCCTTTAAATTTTTACTTTGCATGCGAAAACCAAAGTAGAATCAATAGTCACTTCGTAAAGGGAGGTTTTGGGTGGATGAAAATGGCGACCCCGCCTCCCCCCCACCTCACGACCCTTTCCCGACAAAAAGGGGTTTTCCTCAGCGAAAGCCTCTCGGGGGTGTTAAAGCGTTTTTTGGAGAAACTAATATGGGGAGCGGGACGAGGCAAAAATTTAGGGTCTTTTACTTTAGATCTAAGACTTCGACATCCAGATAAGGGTCGACGCGAAGATTAGTTTTAGGGGGTTTAAAAGGGCCCTTTGTCCCCCGGTTTTTTAATTTTTTTTTCTGGGAGGGGGGTTCTCCTTCCCCCTCGCCCCCGGGGCCTCCCATGGGTTTTTTGGAGAAGTAGTCCCATGCCGCGTCTCGCTGCCGGGGAGAGCCGGGGGGAAAAGATGATCTTTTCCCGAGAAACAGCCAAACCCCAGGGAAGCCCTAGGGAGTCCCTGGACAGAAGGGGCGACCCAATTGTGATTGGTATCATCCCCCTTATGATGCTGCTGTTTTTTCTGGGTTGTTCAGAAATTTGTTGAATTGTATTTTTAAAATTCTTTAATTTGCCCTTTTTAATTTCCCTTTAAACCTTTTCCCTTTAACCCAGCAATTTCTTTTCCTTGCTGCAAGCCCCCTGTTTGACCCTTTTTGCACGGAAGTGTTTTTGGGTTTGCTCTGAAGCGTAGGAAGTTTTGGGGTTTGCTGGTAAAACCTTAAATTTTTCCTTTTGGCCTACGGTAACTAACATCTGTCTTCATGTAGCAAAATTTTTCAGTTCCTTTTAAAGTGCTGCACCGGCGACCCAATTGAGGGGGACCTCCACTTAGACATTAGAGTTTTTTCATACTACAGCAGTGTATGATCCCCCACATTTCCGCAAGAAAATTTACATATTTTTTATCTGCATCGTTAATGGGTGTGTCCAAATTTTTTTGGCATCTATTACAGCGCTAGGTTTTTGATTAAGTCGCATTGGACACGTTCATACCCAACTGTGACATACTCGAATTTTTACTCGAAGAAAAAAGTCAAAAAGCAAAATGGGTTTTTTTTCTCCATTCCCGTTTTTCGGGGTATGCATTTCACGTCCACTACGTTTTGGGGTCTTCATATTTTCCGTTTTCGCTTCCTCCTTTGTCCCAAATCCCTGCTAAAGATTACCCCCTTTGCGGGTATTGGGGCCAAGGGGGATAGTTACTTAACCTTCAAATCAGAATCGCGCATTTAAGCAGGCCTTAATCGGGGATTTGAACTGCATTTTTTACAAGAGGCACCATCTCGAAATTTCCGGAAAAAATCAAAATCCCCTCCTGCCACAAGGCTTTTTGATGATGAAGGGTCACTTTCAAAAGCGTTTGATTTCCATTGCATTTGACATAAAAACCCTTTTTCCTGGATTTTAAAAAACGCTTTCTCGTTTGTCAGCAGTGGGGGTTCCGTGTTAAAGGTCCTTTTGGTCGTAGGAAGTATGGGTCGCCCCCCCTCCTTGAGGGGAGGAGGGTAGCGGGAATGTTAAAGGGGTATCGGACCAGTCCGCCCCCGGGGGCCCGGCGTTGCCCTGAGGGACCAGTTCCCCTTAACTATTTTAAATCAACCTAACAGAAATAGCTAAGAGAAAGTGTGGCAGTTTCCTCCTCTACCCCCAATGGACCCTGGGCGTTCCCCAGTACCACAGAGGGATCGATTTATGGGAAAGCCCCCTCCTTACCGCCGAACTTGCCTATGCAAGGGGACGGAAAAGTCGGTGCCCCCCCCCGGCGATACGGAGCCCAAAGGTACCCCGGTAGGCTCAGGGAAGTCAATGAAAGGGGAAAAATTTTAGAATGGGGAAAAAGTCCCCCAAAGGACGCCCCAACTACTGGGCCTCCCTCCCCGGGGGTCAATGCCCGAAAGGCTACCTGGTGTAAAGGACCCGGGTCTGGGTGGGGTGCTGACTAGTACTGTACTCGTGTCACCGCAAAAAAGCACGAAGGTGGGGCAAAGAAAAATGCTGTAATCAAATTTCCTTTAATTATTTATATAAACTCGAAGCAATACCCCAGCGAGACAGGGGCCCCGGGGCCCCAAGGGTACCCCTTGGCACAAGCTTTGATTAGTCGCGTTTTGGAAAGGTCGCTTTCAAAGTTCAAACCGAGTAAAACTTTTTTTTTTTTTTTTTTTTTTTTTTTTGGATTTTTTTTGGCTATAAAACCAGCGGCATGTCCCAAGGTTATTAACCCAAAGGGGATCCTATTTTTTCTTCAATTATAAAAGGTCAAAAAGTTTTGTCCCCCTTAAAAAAAAGGGGTTTTACTTTATTTTATTTTTTATTAAAAAATTTTTTGTAAATTTTTTTTTTTTTGGGAAGTAATTTTTTTTTTTTTTTTTTTAAAATGTAGTAGGTTAGGGTGGGTTTGGGGCATGGGGGCTTTGGGGGGAAATTTTTTTCAATATAGGGAGTGAGGGGGGAAAAATTTTTGGGCGTTGCCCTAAGGGGGGGCCAACCCCACCCCTCCCTTCTTTTTCCTGTGGGGTTTTTCCCCACGTTCATTTTTTTTATTTGTTGTAGTGGAGGTTGGTCCCCCACTTTCCCACAGGGGTTTTTTTGTTTTTATGGGGGCCAAAACACTGAGATCGTACGGATATGCTAAGGTCCAGATCCCATTTGACCCGGTATTTGTCAGCCTGTCTTCCCCATGGATACCAGAGGGCCTGGTCCCCCATTTTGCTGATTGATTTTTTGGCACCAGTAGTTTACAAATATATTACCCAGAAGTTCTTTTTTGGGGGTTTCTAATGATTTAATGGTTTTAAGTAAAACTTAAGGAAACTAAAAAAAATTACATTCTTCGTGGGTCGTCGATAGTGCAAAATAAAGGTTTTTATCAAGGGAAAAATTTCAGCAAAAAAGTCGATGTATGTTTTGGGCAGTCTAAACTTTATTCACTTTCAGCGACCATACCCCCGCACCCACAAAATCTTCTGTTTTGGACCGCGGTAATAAATGAAAAAAAGGGAATGTTTAAAAAGGATCTTTTCTAAACCCTCTGCGCTCCACCCCCCGGGCCCCAGGGCCTTAGTAGGGAAACCCGGGGTTTCCATATAAAAAAATTTGGGGGTTTTTCCCATCCCCTATTTTGATGAACCAGGGTATCAGGGTAGAGAGTTATACCGACTTTCTCGAGAGGTCGTGGAGTCTCGTGGAAAAGGGGCCTAATCCCAATATTGCCATTAGGGTGGTCGGGACTCGAGCCACTTTGCGGCTAGCTCAGGCTAACTGGCCGCGTCTGAGTCGAGGGGAGGTACTCCTGACTCCACCTCAAGACGCTCGTCGAGTGCACTTCAGGGCTCCAAGACACACACGCAAACAGGCATTCTGCACAGCATCCAATCCTTTCAAACTTGTTCTCGATGCCGAACATACACGATTGACCCATAATCTACTTTAGACCTAATCAGGGCTTTATATACCATTAGCAAAGACTGTCTATCAGCTCCCCATTTGTACCAGAAATGCACTTTAATAAATTAGTGCTCTTTGACATTTATTCTTTAACTGACCAATGTGGTCTTTCCAATTTAGTCTACTATCAAAATGTAGACCTAAAAATTTAGCAGAATTTTGAATAGGTATTGGGTGGTTGTCTAGAGTTAGCCTGATGTTCGGCTTTCTCCTACGTGAAAAATTACCCAATACTCTTTCGAATGGAAAACTTAAACCCCACTGGAGGCCCCAGTTATGAATCATATCCAGTGCCAATTGAATACGATTTGCTGAGAATTCTGCATTATTGCTGGAATGCCATAATGCACAATCATCAGCGTACAGTGAGTATTTAAGATTCCGAGGAGGAGCTGGTAAGATGTCATTGATCATACATAGAAATAATGTTGGTGACAAGACACTTCCTTGTGGGACCCGTTTGCCTGGACAAAATGTCCGAAAAAGTGACATTGTCGGAAAATAATTTGACAGCAAAGTACTGTCAGAAATGAAATTTTGAATAAAACAAGGCAAGTTTCCACGTAATCCAAAGCATAAAGTTTTCTGAGTAGGCCATATCGCCATGTCATGTCGTAGGCTTTTTCTATATCTAAAATACTGAAATCAAAAATCTTTTTTGGCAATGGCCTCTTGAATATGACTGTCCAGCTTTACTAGCTGATCGAGAGTTTGGCGTCCCTTGCGGAAGCCGCACTGCTCGTCAACTAGTAAATTACTGGAATTTAAAAAATGCAATAGCCTACTGTTAACAATTCGTTCCATGACCTTGCATAAGCAACTTGTCAACGCAATTGGGCGGTAGAGATGGCAAATCTGGGATTACCCCCTCCTTTCAATATGGGAATGATGTGGGCAAAGTGCCATGAGTTTGGAAAAGTGTGGCTTTTCCAAATTTCATTGTACACTTCTAGCAACTTAATCATGTCATCATGATTAAGATGCTTCATCATCTCATATCGAATCTCATCGGGGCCTGGGGATGTTCCTCTACAGGCTTCTAGGGCTCGGACAAGCTCATTCATTGTTAGTCTTTATATAATCAAAGTCATCTCCTGTGGCAAAGTGAATAGGTTGCAGCTCACGGCTTCCTTGGTGGTCAGGAAAGCGGGATGGTAGTTTGCCGAGCTGCTTGTGTAAGAGAACTGCCTGGCGAGTACATTAGCAATGTTCTTAGGATTGTCAATTGGTTCCCTCATGAATGATGTTTTTAATTTTACAAGATGTTTTGTTCTTATTGATTTTATTGACAGTGGAACATACCTCTGATATTTTGGTAGAGCTATTTATTGTAGAGCAAAGCTACGCCAGGAGTATCTTTTTGCTTGTCTACGTGCCCTAGCTCTTACTTGTTTGTAATTGCAAAAGTTCTCATTAGTGATTGTATTTTTGAAAAGCCTGTAGGCCTTATTGCGTTGGCACAGCGCCCTGCGGCAATCTGGTGTCCACCATGGAACTCTATGCTTAACGCTATCTGTCGAAGTTTTAGGAATGGATGCAATGCTGCTTCTATAATCGAATTCTGAATATTGTTTACTTTATCATCAATGGTTTCTCCAACAAGTTCGAGCTTGACGCTCCTTGTGAAGGCGACCCAGTCTGCTCGTTTTACGTTAAATTTAGGCGCTGAAGGCGTTCTCACTGTGTCGCATGAATATTTAATCAAATAGGAAGATGATCGCTTCCCAACGAGTCGTCAATGGTGTGCCACAGGCACTTGGCTGCTATTGATGAAGAGACCAGTGATAAGTCAATAAAGCTCAAATTACCGGTATATCGTCCACCCGCGTCGGACTACCATCATTCAGAGGACTAGATCAGACTCATTAAGCAACTTAACTACTTGCTCACCCTACCATCCACCCGCAGGGAACCCATAACGTATGATGAGCATTAAAATCAGCTAAAATTACTTTATTTTGTGGCAGACGTTCCTGAGAGCAAAGAGCTCATCATAGGCTATCCTGCATCAGGTGGACAATAAAGTGAACATATAGCCAGATACGTGCCATTAATTTTTACTTTGCATGCGACAAATTCCAAGTAGAATCAATAGTCACTTCTGTAAAAGGGAGCTTTGGTGGATGTACATGGCGACTCCCGCCTCCACCCCTACCCTCACGATCCTTCCGACATAAATGGTAGTTCCTCAGCGAAACGACCTCGTCAGAGACGAGGTGTGTTAAGTGCGTTTCTTGGAGACACTATAATATCGGGAGCATAGGACGAGGCTAATAATTTAAGGTCATTTACTTTAGATCTAAGACTTCGACAGTTCCATTGTATAATGGTCGACGCGAATATTACGTTTTATGGGGTTTAGAAGTGCCTTGTCCCCGTTTTTTTTCTTTTTTTGGGAGGGAGACGCCTCCTCTCCCTCGCTTCCCGGGACCTCTCTCGGGATGGTTTTGGAGACAGAAGCTCCATGTCCTGCACTCCTGAGGGAGACGACTGGACAGATTGCGATCTGCTTCTCTACGAGAAACACGATCGCGAGCCAGGACGAAGTCCTCACAGGAGTACGCCGACGGAAGGTGCGCTCCGGACTGTGATTCGTATCATCCTCCTTATGATGTTTTAGACTGGGTTGATGCAGTCATTGATACCAATTTGGTCATGATTAACTTTAATATTTAATTATTCTTAACCGGTTTGTTTAAGTTCAGCATTTCTTTATCCTTAGCTGCAAGCTGTTGATGACTATTGCACTAGGGGTGTGTTAGTTATGCTCGAGCATAGGAAGTATCGGTTTGTGGTCAAACTTCCACTTTCCTCTTAGGCTTCAGTAACTAACTCATGCTTCTCATATATGCTAATTTCAGTTCTCCTTCTTCAGGATGCTGCACTCGCAGACCGATGATGGGACCTCCACAATTAGCACATTTGGAAATTTGGCTAGTACAAGTAATGGTGTCATGGCTCAGCACATTTACGCAAGAAATTTACTAGTATCTTTATCAATGCATCTTAATGAGGTGTGTCCGAATTTTTGGCATCTATTACAAGCATGGCTTTGGAATTAAGGTCTTACTTGACACGTTCATAACCGACTTGACATACTCTGGAATTTTATCGAAAGCAAAGGTCAAAAACACATCCAGTTTTCGTTCGCACATTCCCGTCTTCTTGGTCATACAATGAACGTCCACTACGTCTTGGTCCTTCATGCTTCAAGAATTTCACTTTCTTCCATCGTCCTCAAATCCCTGTGAAAGATTACTCCCTTACAGGTATTTGGGCCAATAGGAATAGTTACTTTAACTCGAAGATCATGAATTGCGTCAGCTTAAGTATCCTTAATCTGGGAGTTGTATTGTACTTTTACAAGGAGGCTTCCATCTCGCAATTTTGACAAAATCAAAATCGCCGTCCACTTGACCATCAAGGACCTTTTTGATGATAAAGGGGTTCACGTTCAAAAGCGATTGATTTTCATTCACGCATTTACATTCGAACCTTGCATTCTCGGTGGGGATTTTGAAAAGTGTCTTCTCGTTTGTCACGTAGGGTTCCGATGTTCAGGTCGATTGTCTAGGAGGTCATGAGGTCGCCCCTCCTTGAGGAGGAGAGAGGGGTAGCGGGTATCATCATCCTGGGTATCGGACCAGTCCGACCCCTGGTCCCGTGCAATCGTTTCCTGAAGGGATTTACAAACTCTTCTTATGGACAACCTAACAGCAATAGCTAAGAGAGAGTAAATCAGTATTTCCGTCCTCTACCCCCAGTGGAAGCCTGGTTGCGTTCTCCAGTACCACAGAGAGGATCGAGTTATGTGGAGACACTCCCTTACCGCCGAACTTGCCTAGTGCGAAGGACGGTAAGTCGGTGCCCACCCCCCAGGCGAATACGGGAGCCCACAAGGGTACTCCGGTAGGCTCAGGGAAGTCACATGATAGAGGAAAATTTTAGAATGGAGAAAAAGTGCGCCCAAAGGACGCCCCAGACTACTGGGCCTCCCTACCCAGGGTCAATGCCCGTAAGGCTACCCTGTGTAGAAGAGAGCTGCGGGTCTGAGGTGGGGTGCTGACTACGCCTACTGTAGCCTCGTGTCACCTGCAAAAACAAGCACTGAAGGTGCTGGCAAAGCACAATAATGTTCTGTAATTACAGGATTTTTACTTTTAAATTACGTTAAAACTCAGGAACAACAATGTCGAGCGAGACAGAGGCCCCGGGCTCCAGGGTAACTCTGTGGCACAAGACTTTATTGTTGCTCTGCTGTTTAGAAAGGGTCGAGCTCACAAAAGCTGAAACACGAGTGTGATAACCACATTTTTTTTTTTTTTTTTTTTTTTTTTTGTTGGATTTCTTGGCTATCAACAGCGGCATGTGCCAAGGTTATTAAGCCAATGGATCCTATTTATTAGGTCAAACTATAAAAGGGAATAAAGTTTTGTCTCCCTTAAAAAGTGATTACTTTATTTGATGATTTTTTTCATCATTGTTAAATATTGATATTCATTCTTATTTTTTTCTGAAATAATTTTTAATGTGTTGTCGTTTGAATATTGTACTATGTGTCATATTAAATGGGTTTAGTGTAGGTTGTGGTTGCATGGGGTGCTGTGGAGGGAACTTTTTCTATATAGGGAGTGAGGTGTGTATATCTTGTTGCGTTGACCCTAGGCGGGCCAACACCACCTCCTCCCTTCTGTCTTTCCTGTGGGCTGTGTCCCACAGTTCTATTTTTTTGATTTTTTTGGAGTTGGAGGCTGTCCACTCACTTTGCCACAGGAGATGTATTTTTGCTTTTATAAGAGACACAAAACACCTGAGATCTGTACGGACTATGCTAAGGTCCAGATCGCCAGTTGACCCGGCTAATTTGTCAGCCTGTTCATTGCCATGGATACCAGAGTGGCCTGGTACCCATATTAGCTTGATTGATTTATTGGCACCATGTAGCTTACGAATGATATTACCCAGAAGTTCATTTTTGGTGGTTTCTAATGATTTAATGGCTTTAAGTGACTTAAGGAATCTGAAAAATTACTATTCTATCGTGGGTCGTCGATAGTGCAAATCAATGGCTTTATCAATGGCAAAAAGTTCAGCAAGAAGATCGATGTATGATTCGGCAGTCTGAACTTTAGTTCACATTCAAGTCGACCATACACCCGCACCCACACACTCTTCTGTCTTGGAGCCGTCGGTATATATATGAAAAAAGGGAGATGTTTAATAAGGATCTCTCTGAACCTCTGGCGTACCTCCACCTCCGGCGCCATGGCCTTGGTGATGGAACCCAAAGGCTTCCATGAGGGAAAAAAATTGGGGGTTTTCCCATGGGGTTATTTGACTGAACCGGGTTCGATGGTAGAGAGTTTAATCCCGGGGATTTTCTCGACGAGGTGGGAAAGCTGTGGAAAAGGGGCCAAATCCCAATATTGAAATTAGGGTGGTCGGGGCTCGACCCACCTTTGCGGCAAAAGCTAAGGCTAATGGCCCGCGTCTGAGTGGGAGGGGAGGTACTCCGGGACCCCACCTCAAGACGCTCGATGGGAGGCATTCGGGGCTCCAAGACACACACGCAAACAGGCATTCTCCCAAAAGACCCAAAACCTTTTTCAAACTTTTTCTGATGCCAAAACCATCCCCGATGACCCATAACTATTTTAGCCCTAATCAGGGCTTAATCCCAAATAGAAAGGGGGTGTCTATCAGTTCCCCATTTTTCCCAGAAATTGCATTTTAAAAAATTCAGTGCTTTTAAATTTTATTCTTTAACCCCCCAAATGTGGTTTTCCCCAATTGAGTTTAATCAAAAAGTAGCCCAAGAAATTTTGGCAGAATTTGAATGGGTTTATTGGGTGGTTGTCTAGAGTTACCCGGATTTTCTTTTTTCCCCTTTTACTTTTTGGAAAAAAATTACCCAATACTCTTTCGAAGGGAAAAAACTTAAAACCCCACGGGAAGGCCCCAGTTATGAACATATCCAGTGCCAAGGAATGAATTTGCTGAGAATTCTGCATTTTTGGGGTGGAGGCCATAATGCACAATCATCAGCGTACAGGAGTATTTAAGATTCCGAGGGGGGAGTGGAAAGGGATGTCATTGATATCCCATAGAAAAAAATTTTGGTGACAAGACACTTCCCTTGTGGGCCCCTTTTCCCCTGGAAAAAAATGCCCCCGGAAAAAAGTGACATGTGGGAAAATAATTTGACGAAAAATTTCTGTCAGAAAAAAATTTTGAATAAAACAAGGCAATTTTCCAGAAACCCAAAAGCTTTAAATTTTTTTCTGATTTAGGCCATATCCCCAATTTTAATGTCGTGGGGCTTTTTTATATCAAAAAATACTGAAATAAAAAAATTTTTTTGGGAAATGGCCTTTTGGAATAGGGACTGTCCAGCTTTAGTTGATCGGGGTTTTGGCGTCCCTTGGGGAAAGGGCCGCACTGTTCGCAACTATTAAATTACGGGAAATTTTAAAAAAAATGAAATAGCCAAACTTTTTAACAATTTTTCCCATGACCTTGAAAAAGCAACTTGTCAACGCAATTGGGCGGTAGGAGATGGCAAGCCCTGGGTTTACCCCCCCTTTCAATATGGGAAGGATGTGGGAAAAGTGCCTTTGATTTTGGAAAAGGGGGTTTTTCCAAATTTTCTTTGTACATTTTTTTAGCAATAATCATGTCATCAGATTAAGATGCTTCATATCTCTTTATCGAATCTCAGGGGGGCCGGGGGGATTTTCCCTTACGGTTTTTCTAGGGCTCGGAAAAGCTCACCCCTTTGTTGGGTTTTTATTTAATCAAAGGCATCCCCTGGGGCCCAAAGTGAATGGTTGCAGCTCACCCATTCCCTTTGGGGTGGTCGGGGAAAGGGGGATGGTTTTTGGAGCTGTTGGGTAAGAGAACTCCCGGCAATTTTCTTTAGAAAATTTGTCTTTAGGTTGTCAAAATTTTTCCCTGGGGAATGAGTTTTTTTTTAAAGATTTTTTCTTATTGATTTTTTTGGAAGGCCCCCCAAACCTCTGTTTTTTTGGTGGTTTTTTTGTAGAGACAAAGCTCCCCAGGAGTTCTTTTTTTGCTTGTTTATACTTTAGGAGCCCTAGCTCTTGTTTATTTTGAAATTGGAAACGTTCTCATTTGTATTTTTTTTTTTGAAAAGCCTGTAGGCCTTTTTGGGGCGGCCCCAAGCGCCCGCGGCAATCTGGTGTCCCCCATGGAACTCTATGTTTAAACGCTACTTTTCAAAGTTTTGGGGAATGGATAGCAATGCTGCTTCTAAAATCAAATTTGAATATTGTTTACTTTATCATCAAGGGGTTTCTCAAAAAATTCGGCTTGACGCCCCTTGTAAAGGCGACCCAGTCTGCTCTTTTTATTTTTAAATTTTTAGGCGCTAAAGGGCGTTCTCACGTGTCGCAGAATTTTTAAACAAAAAAGTAAGATGATCGCCCCCAAAGGGAGTCGAATGGTGGGGCCACGGCACTTGGCTGCTTTTGATGAAAAAAGGCCCAGTGATAAGTCAAAAAGCTAAAAAATTAAACCGGTATTATCGTCCCCCCCGCGTCGGCTCCCATCATTCAAAAGGGGACTAATCGGGATCTTTAAAAAAATTAAATACTTGCTCACCTTTTACCTTTCCACCCCCGGGGAAACCCCAAAAACGTTTTGATGAGCTTTAAAATCGGCAAAAATTAAATTTTTATTTTGTGGCAAAAGTTCCGGGGAAAAAAAAAAGAGCTCATCATAGGCATCCTGATCGGGGGAAAATTTAAAGTGAACATAAGCCAGAAAAGTCCCATTAATTTTTACTTTGCATGCGAAAAATTCCAAAGTAAAATAAAATAGAATTCTGAAAAAGGGAGGCTTTGGTGGATGTCAGGGGGGACCCCGCCTCCCCCCCTACCCTCACGACCCTTTCCGCCCAAAAATGGTATTTCCTCAGCGAAACGACCTCGTCAGGAAACGAGGTGTGTTTAAAAACGTTTCTTGGAAAAACTATAAAAATCGGGAGCATAGGACGAGGGGTAATAATTTTTTGGTCATTTACTTTAGAAACAAAACTTCGACAGTTTTCCCTTGTATAATGGTCGACGCGAAGATTTCGTTTTTTTGGGGTTTGGAAGTGCCTTGTCCCCCAGTTTTTTCTTCTTTTTTTGGGGGGGAGACGCCTCTTTCCTTTGCTTCCCGGGGCCCCCTTCGGGATGGGGTTTTGGGGACAGAAGCTCCCTGTATGCACCCCCTGGGAGGGAGACGAGACAGATGGGGATCTGCTTCTCCACGAGAAAAAAGATCGCGAGCCAAAAACGAAGTCCTCACAGGGGGGGAGCCGGGGGGGAAGGGGCGCTCCGGGGCTGTGATTGGGATCATCCTCCTTTGAGTTTGGGCTGGGGTTGTGCCCGTCATTTGATCAAAAAAAAAACCCAAATTTTTTCAAATGATAAAAATTTTTAAAATTTAATTTTTTAAACCCTTTTTTTTAAATTCAGCCCTTTTTTTATCCTTGGGTGCAAGCTGTTGACTAAAATTTCTTGCACTAGGGGTGGGTTAGTTTCTGCCCTTTTAGCATAGGAAGTATCGGGTTTGGGGGTGTCAAAATTTTCCCCTTTTTTTTTAGCTTCAGAAAACAACCCTTTTGGTTCCCCAAAATATGCCAAAAGTTCGGGTTTTCCCTTTTTCAGGAGTCCTTTGCAGATCCGCTGAGGGGGCTCCACAATTAGCACATTTGGGAAAATTTTGGTAGTACAAGGAAAGGTGTCATGGGGTTCAGCCATTTCGGGGAAACAAATTTTTTTGAATCTTTATCAATCATTTTTAATGAGGTGGGTCCGAATTTTTGGCACTTTACAATGCATTTGGGTTTTGGAATAAGGTCTTACTTTAAAAACGTTTATAAACCCAAAGTTGAATACTCTGGGATTTTGTTTAAAAGGGAAAGGTCAAAAAACAAAAGTCCCGTTTTTGTTCGCTATTCAGTCCTTTTGGTTTATACAATGAAAGTCCCCTACTCTTGGTCCTTCATGCTCTCAAAAATTTCATTTTTTCCCTCGCCTCAAATCCTGTGAAAGTTTTCTCCCTTAAAGGTATTTGGGGCCCAAAAGAATGTTACTTTAAACCCAAAATCAGAAATTTTCGTCCCGCTTAAGGAAACCTAATCGGAGTTTATTGTTTCTTTAAAAAGGAGGCTTCCATTTTCGCAATTTTTTTACCAAAAACAAAACGCCGTCCACTTTAAACCCTCAAGGGCCTTTTTTATGAAAAGGGGGTTAAAGTTCAAAAAACGATTGGGTTTTCATTCACGCATTTTTCATCGCGAAACCTTTCATTCTCGGGGGGGATTTTGAAAAATGGTCTTTGGGTTTGTTTAGTGGGGGTTCCTTGTTTAGGTCGAATTTGTCAAGGAGTTCAGAGTCGCCCCCCCTCCTTGAGGGGGAGGAAAAGGGGGACCCGGGGTTTTCATTTATCCTGGGAATGGGCCAGGGGGCCGACCCCCTTTCTCAAAACCTTTTTCCCGAAGGGATTTTTAAACTCTTAAATTTTGGGATCAACCAACAGCAATAGTAAGAGAGGTAAACAGTTTTTTTCGTCCCCCTACCCCCCGTGGAAGTGGTTGCGTTTTCCAGTACCACAGGGGGGATTGGGGTTATGTGGGGACACTTTCCCCCAACCCCCGAAAATTCCTGGGGAAGGACGGTAAAGTGTTTCCCACCCCCCAAGGGGAAACGGGAGCCCCGAGGAAATCCGGTAGGGCCAGGGAAAATCACATTAAGAGGAAAAAAATTTTTGAAAAGAAAAAAGTGCGCCCAAAAGGGGCCCCAAGGGGCTACTGGGCCCCCTACCCCGGGGTCAAAGCCCAAAAGGGTTTCCCTGGTTAGAAGAGAGCTGCGGGTTGAGGGGGGTGCTGACTACGCCACTGTAGGCCCCGTGGCACCTGCAAAAAAAAAAGGGGAATGAAGGGGTGGCAAAGCACAAAAAGTTCTGAATTCAGGATTTTTCTTTAATTTTTTTACTTTAAGGGAAAATCAGAAACAAAATGCAAGGAGGGGCGAGAGGCCCCCGGCCCAGGGTAACTCTTGGGCACAAGACTTTTTTTATTGTTTCCCTGCGTTAAAAAGGGAAAGGGGTTTATCAAAAATTAAAAACAAATGGGAAAAAATTTTTTTTTTTTTTTTGTTGGGTTTTCTTGGCTATAAAAAAGGGGGCAGTGGGCCCAAAGGTTTTTAAGCCAAAAAGGGTCCATTTATTCTTCAATCCCATATTAAGGGCATAAAATTTTGGGCTCCCTTTAAAAAAAATTTTCTTACTTATTTTTTTTATATTTTAAAAGGTTTGGGGTTATAAAATTTTTTTTAAATTTAAAAATTTTATTTTTGTCTGTTTATGGGATTTTGGATGTGTAATTTTGGGCTATGGGAGGGTGGTTTCCCGTTGGGATTGTGGAGGGAATTTCTTTTTTATTAGGGGGTAAAGGGGGGTTAATTTTGGGGGGCTTGCCCTAAAAGGGGGGCCCAAAACCACCTCCTTCTTTTCTTTCCTGGGGGTGTCCCACGGGTTTTATTTTTTCTTTTTTTTTTGGGGAAATTGGAGGGCCCGGTCCATCCCCTTTGCCCAAAGGGGATGGATTTTGGGTTTTATAAGAGACACAAAACACCTGAGATCTGTACCGACTATGCTAAGGTCCAGATCATCAGTTGACCCGGCTAATTTGTCAGCCTGGTACCCATATTAGCTTGATTGATTTATTGGCACCATGTAGCTTACGAATGATATTACCCAGAAGTTCATTTTGGTGGTTTCTAATGATTTAATGGCTTTAAGTGAACTTAAGGAATCAGAAAAAATTACTATTCTATCGTGGGTCGTCGATAGTGCAAAATCAATGGCTTTATCAATGGCAAAAAGTTCAGCAAGAAAGATCGATGTATGATTTGGCAGTCTGAACTTTAGTTCACATTCAGTCGACCATACACCCGCACCCCCACACTCTTCTGTCTTGGAGCCGTCGGTATATATATGAAAAAAAGGGAGATGGTTAACAAGGATCTCTCTGAACCGCTGGCGTACCTCCACCTCCGGCGCCATGGCCTTAGCTGATGGAAGCCAAGCTTTGGGAAGTTTCCCATGGCGGTATGTTTGACTTCACCAGGGTATCGATGGTAGAGAGATCTATACCGACTTCTCGACGAGGTCGTGGAGTCTCGTGGCAAAGGGCCTAATGCCACTATTGCCATTAGGGGCTCGGGACTCGAGCCACCTTTGCGGCATAGCTCAAGGCTAACTGACCGCGTCTGAGTCGGAGGGGAGGTACTCCTGACTCCACCTCAAGACGCTCGATCCGAGTGCACTTCAGGGCTCCAAGACACACACGCAAACAGGCATTCTGCACAGCATCCAATCCTTTCAAACTTGTTCTCGATGCCGAACCATACACGATTGACCCAATCTACTTTAGACCTAATCAGGGCTTTATATACCATTAGCAAGACTGTCTATCAGCTCCCCATTACTACCAGAAATGCACTTTAATAAATTCAGTGCTTTTTGACATTTATTCTTTAACTGACCAAAGTGGTCTTTCCAATTGAGTCTACTATCAAAAGTAGACCAAGAAATTGCAGAATTTTGAATAGGTATTGGGTGGTTGTCTAGAGTTAGCCTGATGTTCGGCTTTCTCCTACGTGAAAAAATTACCCCAATACTCTTTCGAATGGAAAACTTAAAACCCCACTGGAGGCCCCAGTTATGAATCATATCCAGTGCCAATTGAATACGATTTGCTGAGAATTCTGCATTATTGCTGGAAATGCCATAATGCACAATCATCAGCGTACAGTGAGTATTAGATTCCGAGGAGGAGTGGTAAGA
>NW_023661494.1:5000-12500 GCF_015228065.2 Penaeus monodon
GAGAAGATAGCACTGGGGGAAGGTGAGACCAAGCACTTTCCAAGGCTTGTGTTGGGCTGCGGAAAGGGAAAGGGCACAGCGATCGGTGTTGGAGGGAGTGGAGAACACGTCCTCTCAAGCGGACGGATTCTGATGCCTTCCAGCAGTGCTGCAAGGACTGGGGTAGGTATGGTCACCATCCGAGTGCATGTCCTAAGGTAAGGAAGTGGTACGGGCGGAAAACTCGGACAGGGCTGGAGAAGGGGCCGAAACCCAGCCGTCCTCGGTTCCCGGGCCCCGACTTGGGTAAGCTGCCATCGAACCGGCATGATGCAAGTGGAGGCTCAGTAGATGGGAAGCCATGCCACCTGACAGGGACACTGGGGTGAGAAGGCCCCTAGTGCGGCCGATATGTTGGCCACTATGCGACTTCCAGATGCACACAGAGACTGTGGGGTGTCACGGGGCATTGTGTGCAGCTCAAGGGACCAGTTGAGGGTCGTATTGGCGTGGGCACACGGTGCAGCGGCTGCCGGTGTATGTGGCCGATCTGGACGAGCACTGCTTGCTGGGCCTTGACTACCTGACGCAGAGTAAGGCGTGTGTCGACCTTGGACGGAAGCTGGTGAAGGTGCACGGTGAAGATGTACCTTGTTTCCCGAAAATTGGCTGCGCAGAGGTAGTTACGGCTGAGCGACTGCACCTTGCCCCCAGGACAGAGTCTAGGGAAACCGGTGTCGACTGTCAAGAGTGATACGTGGGTAGAGGGCCTCGTGGAGCCATTCAAAACCTGCAGCTGGCTGATGGGGTAGCGGTTTGGGGGGAGCCTTGTTGGACCAGGGGAGGGGTTAGTTACAGTGTTGGTAGCTAACTTTTCCGATAAGGCCCAGAAGGGGCCACCTGGTGCAAAACTGGCACTTGTAAGGAAATGGAGCATCCAGAAGAGTCGTCGGGGAGCGAGGAGTTGGTGGTGTGGGGGGCCCTTTCCTGACTTCCTCGAAGACTTGGCGCACCGGAGCGCCACTAACCCGGTGGAGGGCACCGACGAGTGCGTGGCAAGCTCAAGGTAGCCGCCATGCCAAAGAAGGAGACCTAGACCGGCGCATGAGGAAGTGAGGTTACAACATAGGTGACAGAGTGTGGCTGCATAACCCGCGTCGGAAGCGAGGGCTCTCGCCGAAGCTACAGAGCCCCTGGGAGGGGCCATACACGTGGTAGCGGCCCTCTCTGATGTCACCTATTTGAATTCGCAGAGGGCCCAAAACGACCCCGTTTGTTCCACGTGGAACCCGGGTGTGGCGTTTTCCATGGGCCCGGAAGCTACTCCTGGGGCCATGGTGAAAAAGAAGATGAAAATTAGCCCCAGTAGCGGCGATGAGGACGTGGCAGACGCTGACCGAGATGAGGACGAGATTGGACGGTGAGGGCGATGCAGCAGACGTCAATGGTGACCATGAGCCGGTCTTGGGACAGGAGTACCCTCTGGTGCCATGCCAATCTACCGCCGCCCACACCTCCTCCCGAGAGACCCCAGCGAGAGCGAAGAAAACCGCGCTGGATGAAAGATTTTTGTGTTTCTGAGAACTGATTTTTTTTAAATTTCTGTAGTTGTTTTAGGGGTTTTGATATGACAGAGCAGACGGTCGTCTGCTTGGAAAAGGGGGGGATAGTGCTACGCCAGTGGGGCTTTGTCTCTGTGTGAAACATGTGTTAACATGAAAGGATGACCTGGGCATGTGTTAACATGAAGGGACCTGGGCAAACATGACGCAGCTGGCGTGAGCGGAGGAGGGGGAGGAACAAGCCAAGAGAGACGGAGTTTGGGGGCTGCTCTGTGAAGACCTCGTGTGTGCCTTTGTGACCTGAATAACTTTGTGTTGCTCTGTTATAAGCTGTAGCGTGCAGTGTGACATGCTGGTTCCCCCCGTATTGTGCCTATAGAAAAGTGTACGGGGAAATAACTTGTGAAATAAAGGAAAGACTGTCATTTTGGTTTATTTCGTGCCTGCCTCGCCACTTGGCGTTTCCTCTCGTGGGGTTCTGGGACGCTGTGGTGCTGGTGCCCCTGGAGCTGTTCAGTGTTCACGACCCTGTGGATAGCACGCCGTCTGCCTAGCCTGCCTTGTGTTGGTGGCAGAGAGACGAGGCGGCCGGGTAACATTATTATTTTTTATTATTATTATTATTATTATTATTAAATTTTTATTATTATTGTTATTGTTGTGTTTTTGTTGTAGTTATCATCATTATCATTATCATTATTATTATTATTATCATTATTATTTTTATTATTATTATCATTTTTATTATGATTAATAGGATTATGATTTGTGATGATGATGATGATGATGATGATGATGATGATGATGATAATTATATTATTATTATTATTTATATTATTGTTATCATTTATTTATTATTATTATTATTATTATCATTATTATTATTATTTATTATTATTATTATTATCATCAGTATTGTTCTTATTAATTAAATATTACTTATATTTTTAGTATTATTACATAGAAGTCTATTGTAACTGTAATAATAACAATAATAATGATAATAATAATAATAATATTTATTATGATATTGTTGTTCTTATCATTCTTCTTATATCATTATTTTATTATTATAACGATAAAAATAAAAAAATGATAAAATAATTTTTATAAAAACGTTTATTTTTATTTTATTGTTATCTTAATTGATATTATTGTTATTATTAGTAAAATTACAAAAAAAATATAACTCCAATAATTGCAATAATAATGATAATAATGAGATATTCATGATAATAATGCAACAATGTTTAAAAAGGGTTAATAATAAGATAATGATTTGATAAAAGATGATAATTATGATAACGATGATAATAATGATAATAATAAACAGTAATTATTATTATTATTTTTTTATTATTATTATTATTTTAGATTATTATTATTTTATTTTACATTTTGTATTATAATATGATAATAATATTAATTAATAAAAATATAAATATAATAATAATGATAATAATTTAATGATAGTAATAATTTTATAGTAGGATTATGATGATTTATGACCGATGATGCCATAATAATGATAATAATAATAATAATAATAATAATATAATATAATTAATTTTAATAGTAGTAATCAATTAATATAATAATATATTTAATAAAAATAATAATATAATAATATAATATTAATTTTTAAATAATAATAATAAAAATAATGATAAATAATAATGATGATAATAAACGATGATAAAAATAAAATAATAATGATGATATGTATGTTTTAAAAAAAAGTGATATAATGAAAATTATAAATAATGTGATGATAAATTTGGTGATGATGATGTTGATAATATACTAATAAAGAGATAATAATAATAAGGAAATATAATAATGATAATAATAAAAATAATAGAAATAATAATAGACTTTAAACTGAATATCAAAACTCTGCGGGGCTTCACGCCCTTTTAAATATGACCCATAAATGTTCGAGACCGTAAAGATATGCATAATGTTCTAACACCTTTTTATTATATTTGCATCTCATTTCGTGAGATAGATTTAAAGAAAAGGTTTTAAGGAAACCGGCCCTGAATACTTTAAAACGTTAAATATATAAAATTATATATATATATATATTTTAAATATAATATATTATATTTAAAATATATATTAATAATAATTATATTAACGTGTTCACTTTTTGGGCTCGGTTTTTTAAAACAAACATTACGTAATTTGTCTTTACGTATGAGATGAAAATATACAATCAAAAGGTTATGAAAATATGCATAATCTTACGGGTCTCGAAAAATTATGGTCATATTAAAAGGGCGTGAAGCCCGCAGAGTTTGTATATCATCTTTGTCTTTTTATTTTTCTTATTATTATTATAACATTTTATATTATCCTTATTATATTATATATTATTATTATATATCAACATCATACATCCTATTACATCATCATTATTAACTATTTCATATTAATCATCTTATTTTTAAAATTATCATCATCATCATCATTATTATTTACTTTTTATCATCGTTATTATTTTCACATTATTTATTATTATCATTTTATTATATTATTTTACTAATATCATTATTATTTTAAAATTATGATTATTATTAAAATAAATTTTAATTATATTTATTGATATACTACTATTTTTATTATATATTATTATTATATTAATTATTACGTATATTTTATTTAATCATCTTACTGTTTAAAGTTGATATTATTATCATTATACTATTATTTTAATTATTATATTTTATTATCATTATTATTTGGGATCACGTCATCATCATCATAATCCTTACATAAATATTATTCATCATTATGGGTTAAAAATTACATTATTATGTATTATTATTATATTATTATTATTATTTATCATTATTATAATGACAATAATGATAATAATAAAATAATAATAAAAAATATAAATAATAAAAATATAATAAAATAATAATAATTACTGTTTATTTTCTAGTATCTCATTATTATCATCGTTATCAAAATCAAAAAAAAAAAAAAAAAAAAAAACATGATATATTCTTACATTTTTTTTAATAAAGAATTTATATTTCTTATTATTTCTAACAATTATTTTATATTTTTTTGAATTTTACTAATAAAAATAATAAAAAATTAAATAAAATAAAAAAAACTAAAACTTTTTTATAAAATTTTTTAAATTATTATTTTTTTAAAAAAAATTTTAATAATAAAATAATATAAAAAAATTTTAAAAAAAAATATAATAAATTTTAAATTTTAATTTTATTATCATTATTTTTTTTATTCCTTACATAACCATTATATCTAAAAATTTAAAGAATATAATAATAATAAAAAATATATAAATAATAAAAATTAATAATAAATAATAATAAAAAAAAAAAATAAAATAATAAAAATAAATAATTTTAAATAATAATAAAAAAAAATTTAATAATAAAAATAAAAAAAAATTAAAAAAAACCTAAAAAAATTAAAAAAAAAAAAAAAAAAAATTTTTATCACATCACAATAACATCAATCCACAAAACAATCCAAAAAAAATTAAAGAAAAAAATTTAAAAAAGAAATAAAAAAAGAAAGTTTATCTACAAAAACCAAAACTAATAAAATAAAAAAATTAAAAAATTAATAAAAAAAAAAAGTTACCCGGGGGTCCCCGCCCCAACACGAGGGCCTAGGAAGCCTTCCCCCTCCACCCCCCTCCCCCCCACCCCACACCCCCAAAACCCCCACCCCCCCCCCCCCCCCCCTAAACCAAAAAAACCCCCCCTTTCCTTTTTTCACTTTTACCCCACCCCCCCCCCAAAAACAAACCCCCCCCCCCCCCCCCCCCTTTTACCCCCCACAAAAAACCACAAACACACCCCCCCCCCCAACCCCCAACCCCCCCCCCCCCCCCCCCCCCCCCCCCGCTGCTCGGTTTCCCCCCTTTCGTCCACCAGTCCCCTTTTCATTTTTCATTTTTCCAAAAAGGAAAAACCCCCTGGGTGTCCCCCCCTTCAACAGAAAAAGCCCTGCAATCTACCAAACAAAAACGAAAATTTAAAAAAACTTCCAAAACACAAAAATTTTATACCGGTTTTTTCGCCCCTTTTCTCAGGGGTTTTTGGCCGGGATGGAGGGCCCCGGGGGGGATTCTGCCCAAGAGGGTATTCCCTTGGGCCCTGCCATGTCACCCCCAACCGTCCCTCATCCCCTTTCCCATCCCTCGCCCTAGGGGGGCAACTTCTTTTTTTTTTTTCCCACCCCCCCAATTTCCTGGCCCCCAGGAAAAACGCACAGGGGCCACGGGCAACGAGGGGGTTTTCGCCCTCTCGAATTCGATAGGGGGGCATCAGAGGGGCCGTCCCATTTTTGGGCCCCCCCGGGGTTGTAGCTTCGGCGGGAGCCCTCGCTTCCGACGCGGGTTATGCCCCACACTCTGTCACCTATTTTGTACCTCATTCCCCTCATGCCCGGTCATAGGTCCCCTTTCATGGCAGGCCGGCTCCCCTTGATTTCCACGCACCGTCGGGCACCTCCACCAGGTTAGTGGCGCTCCGGGGGCCAAGTCTTCGAGGAAGCAGGCAAGGCCCCACCCAACCAACTCCCGCCCCCCGAGCTCTTCGGAGCTCCCCTTTTTACAAATCCCAGCTTTTCACCCGGTGGCACCTTTTTGGGGCCTTACGGAAAAATTAGTACCAACACGTAAAAACCCCTCCCTGGTCCAAAAAGGTCCCCCAACCGCTACGCCATCAGCCAGCTCAGGGTTTTTTAAAGGGGTCCCGGGGCCTCACTCCCCGTATCACTCTTGCAGTCGACACCCGGGTTCTAGACTCTGTCCCCGGGGGCAAGGGCATCGCTCGCCGTAACTACCCTTGCGCAGCCAACTCGGAAACAAGGGTACTCTCCCCTGCACCTTCACCGCTTCGTCCAAAGGGCGACACACCCTTACTCTGCGTCAGGTAGTCGGCCCCGCAAGCATGCTGTCCCGATCGGGCCCCAACACCGGCACCCCTTTCACCGTGTGCCCCGCCCAAAACGACCCTCAACTGGCCCTTGAGTGACCCCCAAGCCCCGTGACCCACACAGTCTCTGTGGTGCATTGGAAGTCGCATAGTGGCCAACAATCAGCCGCACTAGGGGTTTCTCAGCCCCAGGTCCATGTCAGGGGCAGGCTTTCCCCTCTACTGAGCCCTCCACTTGCATCATGCCCGGGTTTGAGGCAGCTTTCCCAATCGGGGCCCGGGAACCAGGACCGGTTTTGGCCCCCTTTCCCCGCCCGCCGGTTTTCCGCCTGTACCACTTTCCTTTGCCTTAGACATCCTCGGGGGTGACCATACCTACCACATCCCTTTCGCACGCGGAAGGCATCAGAATCCTCCCTTGAGAGGGCGTGTTCTCCATCCCCCAACACCCACTACTCTGTGCCCTTCCTTACCGCAGCCCCAAACCCAACCTTGGAAAGTGCTTGGGGGTCACCTTCTCGTGCTACTTCTCCCCTTAGATTCCCCCCAGAGGTCATGGCGGGATGAGCAGCGGCCTAGGCCCCTGGTTCCTTGGAAGGCTTTGAACTCCAGGCCCTCGCCACGCCACCTGCAGGTCCTCAGGTGGCCTGCGCGAGATTTTTCAGTGTGGTCCTGCAAAGCGTCAACAAAATAAACGCGGGGCCCGGACCCCGATCACTCTTCCCCCGCCGCAGGGTACGATTCCTTACCCGCGCCTCCCATCTGCGCCAGCTGGGACATGTCTCGCCACGCTCAGGTCCGCTTCTTCAAGTGGGCCGATATACCCCGGGCCCGGTGGTGGGGCCCGAACGGCGTTTTAAAGTCTGCCTTATAATTTTGCCCTTTTTTGACTTTTGGAATTTATTTTTCCTTTATTAAATTTTAAGCGGTTACTGTTTCTCATTATTAAACGTTTTTTCATCATTTTTATCTATATATCTTATCATTTTTATTATCTTTTTCTCATTATTGCAATTTTCATCATCATTTTT
>NW_023661495.1:10000-12500 GCF_015228065.2 Penaeus monodon
ACACACACACATAGACACTCATTCACTTACAAGTATATGCACAGTCTCTCGGTCTCTCCCTTTCATACCCTCCCCATTCTCCTTGTTGCAGACCTCCTGTCTGTTTTCTTCCTGTTGGTTTTCTCTCTCTCTCTCTCTCTCTCTCTCTCTCTCTCTCTCTCTCTATATATATATATATATATAATATATATATATATATATATATTCTTATCTTTTTTCTCTCTCTCTCTCTCTCTCTCTCTCTCTCTCTCTCTCTCTCTCTCTCTCTCTCTCTCTCTCTCTCTCTCTCTCGTTGCACCTTCTTTCTTTCTCTTTATCTCATAATTCCCCTTTCAATCCCTATCTCCGTATATCCATATCTTCCTTATTCTCTAAATTACTTCATATCTCCCCACTTTCGCTACATCCCTCTCCCTCCGTTCCTCCCTATCTCTCCCTCTCCCTCTTTTCCTCCTTCCCTCTCCCTCCCTTTCCCCCTCCTTTCGCCTCTCCCTCTCCCCTTCTCCCTCTCCTTCTCCCCCTCCCTCTCCCTCTCCTTCTCCCCCTCCCTCTCCCTCTCCCCCTTTCCCTCCCCCCTACCCCGATCCTTCTCAACAGTAACACTCCAAAAGCGTATTGAATTGTGTTACCAGATAGCCCCTGCTCTCCATCTGCCTGTTCATCTGCGTGTCTGCTTAGTTGTATAGGCGTCTTCTGTCTATTAATACTTGTCAGACACACCCCTTTTCCCGGTCGCCTGCTCGTCCGAAACCCCTGATTTCCTCTCTCATCTCCTTGGCTTAACCTCTTTGCCGTTCGGACGCGGGGGTGGAGGGAGGAAGGGGGGAGGGGGTCATAACACGCGCACTCGAACACAACACTGAACACACACATACACACACACTCGCGCATAGATATATGCAGATGTACACGTGTATGTTTTTTTTTTTTTTGTACTCTCGTGTTTGTTGGTATGTACTTGATCGCAGTTGGGATAGATCAGACACACACACCACATATACGCACACACGCATGCACGCACGCACGCACGCACGCACGCACGCACGCACGCACGCACGCACGCACCACACACACACACACACACACACACACACACACACACACACACACACACACACACACACACACACACACACACACACACACACACACACACACACACACACCTAGCAAGCGTTCCGAAGAAATACAGTTGCCTTTCCCTCGTCTACTCACCTGTTAAACTGCCATTACTCCTACTAATTCAAAGGCCCACTTATCTACCTGCCGTTACCTGCCATTTCTACGTGTCTGTCTACTTTCCCGCCTGATTGTCTCATTTACAATATCCATTTCAGCGTAGATTTCTTCCAGATTTCATTTGATATTGAGAAGGAAAAGTGTTACAGGCGGTTTAAACGTCGGTTTCAGGACAATATGCAAATTTCGAAGTGCATTGCTATAACCGCCGTTAATCCCCCTTCCTCTTGGCTCTATATAATAGATCTGGAGTGGTAGGACACTTGTCTGGCCCGATCCCCTACTTTCTTAAGTCCCGTAATCTTTATTGTCAGTTGGTTGTCAAGAATAGGGTCTTGACAGGTCAGCAGAAGTCCATTATTCTTGAGAAATTGGCCTGTCTGTGATGCTTGCTGCGGTGCCAAGTCGTCGCACGACACCTCAACCGATTTCGAAATATCGCGTTTCCTCTTTCCCCTTTCGCAAGGCGATGCTTATTCCTCTTACACGTGAGTAAAGAGCCCACATCTACGCAAGTCGGCCGGGGGAGAAAGTGGGCTACGAGTGTGTCCGGCCGCCTCGCATTTGGCACCCTCGCACAATAAGTAACAGGTAAACAGGGCTTTTTGCCGCAGGGGATTTTAACACCTCGAACAATAGAAGGCGGGGATGCGCAGCGGGGCACCCTCACCAGGTGGTACCCGTGGCATACCCGTTTCCCCCGGTCCCTGCATTGCCACCTCCTCGATATTGCTCGGTGTTGCTTAGTTCTGTCTCTAAGGGGAACCTGGGTTTTCAAATCTGGGTTTAGAATCGGGTGGAGGTTACATGACGGACAATATATCGGGGTTTCCCTCCGGCCGAGTGGGTGGATCGGCGCAGCGGGGTGCTCTCTTAACTGATAAACCCAACCCGGGATAGAGTGATGTCAAAAAAACGCTCTCAATGGTTTAGAGAATCGTTTCATCATATTCCCGTATGGCATCTTTTTTTTCATTGCCGTTTCTAGAGCGAAGGTGAGTTCCGAGAGGCCCCTGCGTCTGATTTTAGGGGCCTCGGTGTTGTACCGGGGTCGGGCATCGTCACGGTTCATCAGAAGAAGCAAACACGAGCGTTGATCAGATCTCGTGTCCTAAAAAAAGATATTATTTACATCTCATATTGTCTCCGGGTGGTTCGTAAATTAGCCAGCCACACGGAGCCTTCGGTAAATGCTAGCGATCTAGCACAAAAGTCGCGCGGGGACGTGAAGGAGGGCCGAACCACAGCTCGGGGTCCGGGA
>NW_023661495.1:17500-22500 GCF_015228065.2 Penaeus monodon
CTCCCTCCCTGCTCCATCCATCCATCCATCCATCCATCCATCCATCCATTCATCCATCCATCCATCTGTCCCTCCTTTCCTCCCTCCCTCAATCTCTCCATCCCTCCCTCTCTCTCTCTCCCTCGCTCCCTCCCTCCCCCTGCCCCCCCCCCACCATCATCATCTCGTAACTGAATCGTAATATTAGCACCAAAAAAAAAAAGGAGAGTCAATAAAAATTGCAATTGAACACAAGATGGCAATAAAGCTTAGTTTCCGTCCCCGTGGTCACGCATTTGTCTGCAATATGCAACTTTGTGTAAGCCTTTGCAAGCGGCGGAAGAGAGAGAGAGGGGAGCTTTCGAGGGGAGCCTGACGGGGGGGGGGGGGAAGCCGAAAAGCATTTTCCTCGGGTTTCACAATTTTTTTTCGGGATTTTTTTGAAACTTTTTTCTTCCCGGTTGGAGGGTTTGGGGGGGGGGGGGGGGAGGCTTTTTTTTTTTGTTTTTTTGTTTTTCAGTTTTTCCTTTTTTTCCTTTTTTTTTCTTTTTTTTTTTTTTTAATTTATCTTTTTTGGTGTTTGTTTTTTGTTGTTTATTCTTCCCTCCTTCCTTCCTTTTTTTCTTTTTTCCCTTTCTTCTTACTGTAAAAATCCTTACCCCAAAAAAAAAATTGGGGGGGGTTGGGCGAAAAATGCGGAAACCAAAAACTCATCATAAAACAGCAAACCTCCTAATCCAAAAAAACCGAAAAAAACCCCCAAAAAAATAAAAAATTAAAAAAAATTCCCAAAATCTATTCCCCAAAAAAAAAAACAAAAAACCCCCAAATAGACGAAAAACGGGGGCCGACAGCCAAATAAAAAGACAGACAGACGGAAAAACCGACAGCCAGCAAGGGGGGTTAAAGGATACAAACAAAGAAACCGACACCACCAACTAAAAATTACAACCAAAAAACCTACACCACCAACTAAAGGATTACAGACAGAGGGAAAGGGGAGTATGACGCCCCCGGGCCGTAAAAAGGTTTTTTCCAGCGAGGAAAACCGCAAAAGCCCGGTATTGAAGCGGGGATGCATTTTTTGGGGGAAAATCAGCAAGAAACCTTTGAGAGGGGGGGGAAAGGGAGGAAGAAGAGGGGGGAATAAAGGAAGGAAAAGGGGGTAAAAAGGAAGGAGAGGGAAAAGGAAATAAGAGGAAGGAAAAGGGGGGAAGGGAAAGGGGGAAAAAGGAAAAAGAGGGGGAAGGAGAGAGAGAGAGAGAAGAGAGGGAGAGACGGGGAGAGAGAGAGAGGAGGGGAAGGGGAAGAGAGAGAGAGAGGGGGAGGAAGGGGAGAGGAGAGAGAGAAGAAGGAGGAGAGAGAGAAGAGAAGAGAGAGTAAGGAGAGAGAGAGAGGAAGAGAGGGGAAGAGAAGAGAGAGAGAGAGAATAGAGAGTAAGAGAGAGAGAGAGGAAGAGAGAGAGAGAGAGAGAGAGAGAGAGGGGGGGAGAGAGAGAGAGAGAGAGAGGAGAGAGAGAGAAGAAGGGGGAAAAAGAAGAAGGAGAGAGAGGGGAAAAGAGGAGAGAGAGAGAGAGAGATAAAAGAGAGAGGGGAGGAGGGGAGAGGAGAGAGGAGGGGAAAGAGAGAGAGAGGAGAAGAGAGCAGAAGAAGAGAGAGAGGGAAGGAGAGAGAGAGAAGGGGAGAGAGAGAGAAAAGAGGGAGGAGAAAGAAAAAGGAAGAGAGAGAGAGGGAGAGGGAAGATAAGGGGAGAAAAAAAGGGGAAAAGAGGAGGAGAGAGAGAGAGGAGAAGGAGAGAAAAGAAAGGGGGGGAAAAGGGGAAAAAAGGGAGGGGGGAAGAGAGGAGGAGAGGAAGAGAATGAGGAGAAAAAGAAAAAAAGAGAGAAGAAGTGAGGAGGAAAGAAGAAGGAGGAAAAGGGAAAGGCAAAAAAAACAAGAAAGAGGAAAATTTAGACGCAAAAAGAAAGAATAAGAAAAGGACGCTAAAAGGAGGGAGGAAAAGAAAAGAAACGAAAAAAGGCAAAAAATGGTAAACAGAATAACAACCATCACAGCGTGAAACCACAGAAACTATTGATATTGACGCTGTCACAACCATCGCTATTTACGATTTAAAAAGACATTTGCATAATTCTATAAATTTATTTTCACATCTTTTTACCCTTAAAAATTTTCCTTTTTCTGGGCCCTAAAAATGAAATTATACTTCGCCCGACGCCATTGTC
This sequence comes from Penaeus monodon, assembly GCF_015228065.2. NCBI lineage: Eukaryota > Metazoa > Arthropoda > Malacostraca > Decapoda > Penaeidae > Penaeus > Penaeus monodon. The sequence goes on from NW_023661495.1 coordinate 19,704, forward strand.
ATTACTTTCCATTTATCTATTTCCAAACGAGGCGCATGACGTTTCACTTTTGGAGACTGGGCGGGAGATTCAAATTTTCGCGCGCTTTTTTTTTTTTCTTTTTCTTTTTTATTTATTCGGGAGAATGAGGAGGAGAAAAAAAAAAGGTTAAAGCGTAATTCATATTTCATTGCCAAAGGTTAACACGGTCGGTGATCGAACGTCTATATAAGAAAGAGGAATCAAAAGAACAATGTGTATGAAAGAAGCTCGGTTGATTTGTCAGCATAAAAAACGGAAGACATGTTGACACTATAAAAAGGGCAAAAGAAAAAGGAGAAGAAGAAAAAAAAAGACGTCCCCTAAAATTCATTAAATTTGGCGGTAGTGTCACTTTTTTTTTTCCTTTCTTTCTTTCTTTCTTCCTTTCTCTGTCGTCCCCTTCTCTCTCTCTTTATTTTTTTACGATCATCCATCACTTTGTTGAGTCCTCCCTCATTCCGAACCCGCAGAAAACGGGCAGAGGGATTTAGATCTTAATTATTACCGATGGAGTGATAACTTTTTTTTTCCATATAACGCGACAATTTTTTTTATGTTCCTTTATACTCATAGTGTTTAATCAAAGACCTATTGAGACCTAAAAAAAAAAAAAAAAAAAAAAAAAAAAATCTATCAATAACACCCCAATCAAGAAACGAAGAAAGAAAAAAAGATTTAATAAAGACGAAAAGAGGAAAACGAAACAGTAGAAATAAAAAGGAAATTGAAAGGGAAAAAAAAAAGAAAGAGAGAAAGAATAGAAGAAAATCACCAAAAAGGACAATACAAGATTCGAAAGCAATTAATCACGTGACACCATTAACGAAAAAAAAGAAAAAAAATGGCGGGAAATTTCGACCAATCAGAGGCAAGTGACCAGAAGATGGCGGGGACGACCGTAGAGTTTTTATCGTCATCATCGTCGACACAGAACAGATTTTCCGGAGATAAAAAAACAGCTCAATCATGATCCTTTGGGAGGTAATTATTGATGAAAGGAGGGAGAGGGAGGAAGGGAGGAGAGAGGGGGAGGAAGGGAGGAGAGAAGGAGAGGGGAAGGAAGGGAGGAGAGAGAGAGAGAGAGGGGGAGGAAGGGAGGAAGGGAGGAGAGAGGGGGAGGAAGGGAGGAGAGAGTGAGAGGAAGGGAGGAGAGGAGGGAGGAAGGGAGGAAAGAGGGAGGAAGGAAAGAGAAGGGGAGAGAGGGAAAGGAAAGGAAGAGAGAGGGAGAGGGAAAGGGCTTGATAAGAGAGGGAGATGGGGAGGAATGGAGGAGAGGGGGAGGAGGGAGGAGAGAGAGAGGAAGGAAGGAGAAGGAGGGAGAGAGGGAGAGGGGAGAAGGAATGAGGTAAGAAAGAGGAGAGAGAGAAAAATAGACATGGAGAAAGGAGAGAGAGAAATAGTAAAATAAAAAAGTAAGAGAGAGAGAAGGGAGGAAGAAGGGAAAATGGAGAAAGAAAAGGGAGGGAGAAGAAAAAGAAGAAAAAGGAGATTAAAGAGACAGGCAGGAAAGAGGGTGAAGCAAAGAGGAAATAAAGAGACAGAATGAGGCAGGGAAGAGGGAGAGGGAAGGAGGAAGAAAAGGAGAAGAAGAAGATCAAAGAGGAAGGAAAAGGGAGGAGGGAAGAGGGCGAGACAGGGAGGAAAGAAAGAGGGAGAGGAGAGAGAGGCAATAAATGATGATGGAGGGTGACAGGGATACCACAGTCGTGAACAGGTGGAGAAAGAGAGAAAAATAGAGAGACAGACATAGAAGCCGATAAATAGATAATCGCCTTGGGTGCAAAAAGAGGTTAAAAATAAACATGAAAAGAGGGTCTATCCCTGTCGCTCTCTCTGTCTGTATCTATCCTTGCGTATGTCGGTCTATACCATCCCTCTCATTCTCTCTATCTCCATCTATCTATCTATCTATCCATCCATCTATCTATCTATCTCCACTTTTTAACCTCCATCATCCCTCCTTCCCTCCTTCCTTTTCACCCCTCCTTCCCCCTCTCCCCCTCTTTCACCCCTCCTTCCCTTCTCTTCCCTCCCTCCTTCCCTCCTCTTCCCTCCCTCCTTCCCTCATCCCTCTCCCTCCCTCTTAATCCGGAAATAAGGCTTTAGTCATCACGGGTACCTGCGCCGCGCGAAGCCTGGCCGCCCATTGTTCTCTCCGCTTCGCAGCTGCTCCTTTTCTTGTGTATCAAGGTAGCCATGTGTGGTGGTTGGTGACCGTAGCTATGAATCCGGACCGTACTTAGGGTACCGTACTTTCCCTGGCTATTGAGACTCATGATGTGGAAGCGCTTTTTTTTTTTTTTTTTTTTTTTTTTTTTTTTTTTTGCGGAGGGAGGGGTAGGGGGGGCGGGGCGTTGTTACTGCTGCTATTCATACACTATTAGGGGTTTTGTGTGTGTGTGTGTGTGTGTGTGTGGGGGTTTGTGTGTGCACGGCGTCGGGTTTTAAGGTTTTTTTGGGGTCTTTTTTTGTGTGTGTTTTGTTTTTGGTGGTTTGTGCAATTCTTTGTAATGTTATATATAAAATTAAAAATTATATATATTTTTATTTAATAATTTTAAAATTTTAAATTAATATATATATAAAATATATATATATATAGATAGATGATAGATAGTAGATAGTAGATAGATAGAAGATAGATAATAGATAGGAGTAGATATAAAAGATAGAAAATTTAGTATAAAAAATGGGATAAGAAAATATTTTAAAATTATTTTAATTAATAATATATTTTAAATTATTTTTTTAATATACAATAGATAGATAGAAGATG
>NW_023661495.1:30000-32500 GCF_015228065.2 Penaeus monodon
TGGGAGGGGTGATTGTGAGGGAGGTGATGGTTTGTAGTTGGTGGGGTGTGTGGATTGAGTTGGGGGGTGAGGGTGAGTGTTTTGTTTGTGTTTGTGGATGGGTGTAATTATGTTGTGGGGGAGGTTGGGGGGAATGGGTGTGGAATGATGCTGTTGGGGAGGGCGTGTCGGTGTGTGGTTACACCTGTGGATGCGCGTGGGAATGTAGGGTAGGCAGTGTTTTTGGGGGTGTGGATGTCGTTTCGGGCGCGACAGCACTGCAGATACTTAATATAATTAAAAATTTTCAGCAACAGTCTAGAGATTTAAGATTTTATTTTTTTAAAAGAAAGTAATACCGAATCCTTCGAATATCACTATTACACATCACCTCCCCCCATACCTTACTTTTTTTGCATTGTGTTGCTACTCTCAATTTACCCTCCACACAAAACACTCTCCACCGCTCCTATAACCCCCTACTGGACAAAGTCCCCCTCCTTCTTTGCGGGTCAAAGTTCATCTTCTGGCAACTACCATTTCACCCGTGAATCCTGTACACTATCACCAGACCAACTCACATCTGACCATTCTCACCTCCACCTATCCCAATAAACTCTGCCACTTCGCAAGTACCAGTCCTAACATCCCTATGAAACTTAACCTCACCCTAATCCGCTCAATTCACTATGACCCTTCAACCCCACCCTCCCCATCCAACCATCCCCATCCCTACGCCCGTTCTAAATCCCCTCTAACCTAAACTATGCAAGTCTCCCCCTTACCCATTTCCTCCCTCGGTGTCACTTCCTTCTCTCTTCTCCCTTCTCCTTCCTTCTCCCTTCTCCTCCCTCCACTCCACTTCCTTTTATCTTCTCCCTTCTCGTTCCTTCTCCCTTCCCCCTTTCTTCTCCTCCTTTCTCATCATCTTTATTCTTCCTTCCCCCCTCTTTTCCCCATATCCCCCCCCCCTTTCCCTTTATCTCTTTCCTCTTCCCTTTCCTCTTTCCCCTTGCTCTCCTCCCCCTCTTTCCTCTTCCACTTTCCTCTTCCCTTCTCCCTCTTCCCCCTCTCCCCCCATGTCCTATCTCTATCCCTTCCTCCCTCACTCGCCTTCATCTTTCTGCCCTCGTAAGGTGCATGAATAAAAAAATGTTCTGGGATAGGAAAGAGAGAGAGAGAGAGAGATAGATGCGAGCGAAGAGAGAGAGAGACTGGCCGAGAGAGAGGAGGAGAGAGGAGATACGAGAGAGGAGATCGATCATGTTGAGAGAGAGAGAGAAGTAGGCTGCTGATTCGAACGAGAGAGAGACGAGAGGAGAGACATATAGATATTTATATTAACAACATACATATATATACATATAAGATAGATAGATAGATAGATAGAAGATAGTAAGATAGATTATAGACAGGACAGGATAAGATAGATAAGATAGGGAGATGATAGCATATACAAGGGCATATATATATATATATATATATTATAGAGTATATATATATGATATATACATATATATATATATATATATACTATATATATTATATATAATAATATATATCATAAATATATATATATATGTACATGTATGTAGTATATATATATATATATACATATTATATATATATATATATATATAAATATATATATATATATAATATATATATTGTAATATATTTCTGAATAATCTATTTATTTATTTAATTTAAAGATGTAAGCATGTATGTGTGTCATATGCGTACACATTATAGGGTCTCGCGTGGAGGGAACGAGGAGAGGAGGAGAGAGAGAGGAGAGAGAGGAGAGAGAGAGAGAGGCAGAAAGATAGACAGAGAGAGAGAGGGAAGGAAGAGAGAGAGAGAAGAGACGAGGTGACGGAGGAGATTGAGAGGAGAGAGAAAGGAGAGAACGACGAGAAGAGAGAGAGAGGATGGCAGTAAAGAGTTGGGAGAGAGAGCCGAGGAGAGACGAGGAGAGAGAGGAGACAGACAGACAGACAGACAGACAGACAACAGACAGACAGGACAGAGGGGAACGAGCGAAAGAGAGAGAGATGGACGAGAGAGAGGACTTGGAGGACTGATGGAGAGAGGATGGAGAGGGAGAGGACAGACTGTGACGAGGATGCGAGAGGCGAGAGAGATTACGGATAGATTGAGAGAGAGGACTCTGATGGCGGGAGGAAGGATGAGAGCTGAGACTGGACAGACAGACAGACAGACAGAAAAAAGACAACAGACAGACAGAAGACGAGAGAAGGAGAGAGAGAGGAGGAGGAGAGAGGGGAGAGAGAGAGAGAGAGAGGTAAGGGGGAGAGAGCTGATGAGAGCGAGAGAGATGAATGATCGAAGAGGAGAGAGAGAAGAGAGAGAGAGAAAGGAGAGAGAAAGAGAGAGAGACCGATGATGAGAGAAGAGAAGAGTGGAGAAGGAGAGAACGAGAGAGAAGAACGGAGAGATGGAGAGAGAGAGAGAAAGGGAAAGAGATGTTTATATCTGTCTATCTGCGTGTGCGTAAGAC
>NW_023661495.1:37500-40000 GCF_015228065.2 Penaeus monodon
TGTGTGGTGTGTGTCTGCTTGTGTGTGTATATTATATAAATTATATTATATATATATATATAGATATATATATATATTATATATGGTTACATATTATATATATATATATATATATACTATATATATATATATCATATCATATGATATATATGGATAAGATAGATAAGATGATAGATAGATTTACGTATATATAAATAAAATATATATATATATATGAATATATATATAAAATTATATAATATATAATATATATTATATAATATATATATATATATCATATATAGACTAGATAATAGATATAATATATATGGATAGATAGATAGATTGATAGATAGATGTACGTATATATAAATATACAATATAAATATTATATGAATATAATATATATATATAATATATATGCATATCTATATATGAATATATATAAATATATATATTATATATATATCTGTGTGGGTGTGCGTGTGTGTGTGTGTGTTTGTGGGTGTGTGTGGTTGTTGTGTGTAGGGTGTGTGTGGTGTGTGGGATGGTATATATATATATAATAAATATACATGTGTGCGTATATATATAGGAATATATAATTGATAGAATATATATATATATATATATATATATATACACACATATATATAGACATATATATATATATATATATATATATATATATATATGATATATTCATCATATTATATGTATATATGTAAATATACATGTGCTGTATGATGTGTATACACACTCATACACACACACACATATTGTATATATGTATATATATAAATATCTATGTGTGAGTATATATATATGATATATATATAAATATATATATATATATATGTATATATATTATATATATATATATATGAATATTATAATATATATATATATATATATATATATTTATACACACACACACACCCACACACACAACACACACAACACACACACACACACACACACCACACACACCACAAACCACACACACACACACGCACACATATATATATATTATCTAATAATAAATATATATAGATATATATATATATTATATAATATATATATATATATATATATATATATATATATATTTATATATATATAATATATATGGGGCCGCGGTGGCCCGAATGGTTAGAGCGTCGGACTTCAAGACTGTCACGACGGCAATCTGAGTTCGAGGGTTCGAGTCACGACCGCGCGTGTTTCCCTTAGGCAAGGAACTTCACCCGGATGCATGACTAGCCACTGGGGACCAAGTCAGCCCAAGTCAGTTGCCGGGTAAAATAGCGATGGTGATCGATAAAAACACCGGGCGAAGGCAATGGCAAACCACCGCTCGAAATTGCAAAGAAAAATCATGGAAGCACTGTCGTCAAGGCTGCGGTGGTCGAATGGTTAGAGCGTCGGACTCAGACTGTCACGAAGCAATTGAGTTCGAGGGTTCGAGTCACCAACGCCGCGTTTTTCCCTTGGGCAAGGAACTCACCTCGATTGCCTGCCTAGCCACTGGGTGGCCAAAGCCAGCTAAAAGTCAGTGCGGGTCCCAAGCCCGGATAAATAAGAGAGAATGTACCTAAAAAGTTAACACCGGCACTATCAGTGGAAAGGAACTGGGAACCCTACCACTTAATCACTCCAAGAGCATCACAACGTGAAAACTGCAATTGAGTCTCATGCTGTGACCACGGCGGCTCCGCATGAACCCTACCGTTAAATGAATGATACAAATATAAATATATACATATATACTTAATATATATAATATATTATATATTATATATATATAATATATATATATAGGACATATATTCTCTTCTGTTAACGGTAGGTTCATGTCTGAGCCGCCGTGGTCCCAGCATGTACTTAATTGTAGTTTTCATGTTGTGATGCTCGTGAATGTGAGTACGTGGTAGGGTCCCAGTTCCCTTTCCACGGAGAGTGCCGGTTTACCTGATTAGGTAATCATGCTCTTATTTATCCGGGTTGGACCAGCACTTGACTTGGGATGAGCCTTGGCCACCCTTGATGTGATGGAGGTCTCGCTGATGCGCTTTTGTTTCTGCTGCTTTGGTTTGTTGTTTTCTCTCTCTCTCTTTTACACACACACACACACACACACACAAAACACCAATAATATATATATGTATAGTATATATATAATAATATTATTATTATATAATTATATATGTATATTACGTTTATCTATATACATACATACATACCATAAATACAGATACATATGTAATAACGTATATATAGATATATATATATATATATATATATATATATATATATATATATAAGAGAGAGAGAGAACAACAAACCAGAGCAGTAGAAACAAAAGCGCATCAGCGAGACCTCCATCACATCAAGGATTACACGACAATTAATGATAAAACACACCATTTTCCACATGAGGGGGGGGAGGGGGGAGGAGAACGGAGAGGGGAAGAGGGAGGAGAGAGATGAATTGTAAGGGGAGGGGGAAAGAGAGGGTGGG